>NC_079440.1:51909610-52109610 GCF_903798145.1 Danio aesculapii | reverse complement strand
CATGCTGAAAACTTTAGGGTTGCATTTCTAAACCTTCCTGCTTTGTAATGATTCTGTACTATCAACAGAGCAAACCTCTTTTGTAATAAAGTAGTACATTTCACAACAATTATCAGATCGCTCAAGCTATGTTCACTTTATGAGTCATAATCTGAAGGCTATGATAATGTTTGTGTTTTATATTTAATCTTCTTATAGATCCTAATACCTAATTGTTAAAATGAGTCAGTTTCGTCTTTGTTTTTCCTTAGGTGCGAAAGACGAGCCAGGCTGCTTTGCTGATACTACTTGAACAGGGTTTGATGAGTAAACCAGATATGGAGGGAAAGGTCTGCCCTGTGCTTCTGGAGCTCACTGAACCCAGCAGTGAAGATGACCTGAAGGTCGAGGCTGTTGCGGTGAGATTTTGTGTTTAAGCGATGGATACTTCACCAAAAATGAACATTTGCTGTTAATTTACTCACCCACAGGTCATCCAGGATATAGATGCCTTTCTTTTCAGTAGAACATTAGAGAAGATTTTAAGCTGAATCCTTTGTGATTCATATAATGAGATCTTTTGAGATCAAAAATAAACACATACAGGCGAGTCCAAATCAATAACCATGGCTCCGGATGACACACTGAGGTCTTGTGAAGCAAAACAATCAGTCCGTGTAAGAAACTGAACATTATTTACAATATTATTATGATCCAGAGCCTGGTCAAACAGTTCTCAATGTAGTCATGTTTCTTTAAAGATGTTTGCGCTTGGGTGCACGCTTGATGTGAGCTCAGGTGACTCATTTTGTTAATAGATTTGTGATTGTGTCATTAGCCCTTGTGCATTCGTCTTTAAAGCGACAGGACTACAATCTGACTGCATTTGCACCAAGAACTGTTTGACTAAGTTGATAATATTCAATTTCTTACACGGACCGATCCTTTGGCTCAGACCTCAGTGTGTCATCAGGAGCCATGGCTATTGATTTGGACTTGTTTGTTTGTGAGATTTTTAACCTCAAAAGACTGTCCCCATTGACTGCCATTATAAATCAACAAGAAACATCGATTCAGATAAAAAAGTCGTAATGTTCTACTAAAAAAAGAATAGCACCTACATCTTGGATGACCTGTGGATGAGTAAATTAAGAGGAAAGTTTATTTTTGGGGGAAGTATCCTTTTTAAAAGAGAGCATTGCTTTCGTTAGACTTAAATCTTCATATATTTCCTGTCGTACCTTTAATCTAGTTGGGATGAAGCGGATATCTGCATGCATTCTCCAGGCTACTGTGCTAATTGTTTTTGTATGGTTGAGTTAAACTCTTCTTGTTTTGATGCTTTGGTGCAGATCATGTGCAAGCTGGTGACCATGTTGACTAAAGACACAGTGGAACATCTTTTACTGCTGCGCTTTTGTGATCTGTGCAGTGACACCAGACTATTTCAGATCCGCAAGGTAATGATGCTCTCACATGATCCAACCTGCTCATTATCAGGTACCCCCAACCTGAATTCACCCAGTCGGACATGTTCCTGGATTAACATCTACGTTGATCCTGGGACAACATTCCAATCACAATTAAGTTTAAGAGTTTAGGCCTACGGTTAGGTTTATGCACTTCTACAGGATTGTTATCCAACTATTATTCCCCTTTGATTTTGGAAATAATTGACAGTTATGGTTGGGCTTAGGGGTAGGGAATGGGTATGGATTACATTTTCATACAAAAGCGATGTTGCTGGATCAACATGGATGTTAATCCAGGATCGCATCATACTTGGGAAAATCATGACGCACTATGAGGTACAATGTGTAAAGTAAATTGTAATTTATTGTTTTAAAGTAGAGGGATATGCTGATCAAAGTGAAGTTTAGGTGCGTTTTGTAATGTTAAATGTTAATGCATTTTGTGTCAGTGTCGTACACACAAAATCCCCTTGTAATCAAAATTAAGTACAAAATTGCTTTAAAACTTGCTGTATTTTATGAGTTGTAGTTTATAATTTGTTTATTATACAATTGTTTTGTGAATTCTTTTTTCATTCTATTAAATGTTATACACTCACCAGGGCTGATTACAGTAAAAACTGTGATATTGTGCAATATTACAATTTAAAAATATAAATTTTTATTGATCTTAAAATGCAATTAATTCAGCTGCTAAGGACACTTTGGAATAAGTGGTGAACAAATGCCAAATTCCTCCTTCAGAGATGACACCTTTTTATCAATGATTA
Source organism: Danio aesculapii (assembly GCF_903798145.1). Classification (NCBI taxonomy): domain Eukaryota; kingdom Metazoa; phylum Chordata; class Actinopteri; order Cypriniformes; family Danionidae; genus Danio; species Danio aesculapii. Next base: position 52,107,389 of record NC_079440.1, on the reverse strand, counting down.
CATTATAAATAAGTGGCAAGAGGAGTGGCATGTATTGAAAATAATAAACTGTATGAAATCCAACCTGACATCTCAAACAGAATTTTAAGACTAGATTTGATCAAGTGATTTTTACCAGATGTCGTATTGGGCATACAAGAATAACCCAAATGTGAAGCCCCCACTCAATGTTTGTACTACACGATTCCTTTTACAGTAAAACACATTTTACTGGACTGTCCTGGTTTTAATGATTCCAGTAGACTTTTATATGAAATGAACTCTCTTAAGGATATTATTAGCAAAGTGACACCATGGCAAAAGCATCTTATTTAATTTTATATTTAATTGTATATTTGTTATTGAAATGTTCTTGCCATGAAAATAGCCTTGGTTGCTGACATGGTATTAAATAAAAAATATATTGCATCACAATACACTTAATTACTGCAAAGCTGATTTATTTTTTTTTTTAGTAGTCCAGTTTTAGTGTCACATGAACCTTTTAGTATGCTGATTAAGAAACATTGTAATTTTTAAAACCGCTGCCTGTTTTTTCTGGTTCTTTTGATGAGTAAAAAGTTGAAAAGCGTAACATTTTGTTTGAGATAGAACTCTTTAGAGACTCTACACAGTAGCTCACAGTATGCTTATGACGATGAGAATTTCCCCACCGGTTAATCGACATGTGACAACACCGGTAATACCGGTATCATCGTGGGGTTGGGGGTTTCCTCTTTTTTTTCTGCTATTAAATAGCTTTTAAATGCGTGCGTATAATACTTTTACATTCAGTTTTGCGGGAATTGCCAACACGCGCTGCATAAGAGCGCTGTACACATACACTGACTGGCAAGATGACAAGTGCTGAACAAACTCCACAGGACCAGTTTTATTTGTTGTCGATTTGCGTGTTGTTCCTTTTTAAAATACATTTATATGTAAAATCTCTCAAGTTAATATTGGCTATCTGATAACATAATCTCCTTCAGAGATATTGGAGTTCAATATTGTGGGGCGCAGTATGACTATTGACCACACACCTCCCTGTAAGTTTACACACTGCATAGACTATAGGCCCTCTGGTGTGTTATGAATTGCATGTTTAAATGATAGCGAGGCATACTACATTTAGTTTTTATTGTAAAATATATATTATAACCCAGTACACAGTAAAATAATATTTTTTGAATGGCTTGCCTATTGGCGGCATATATAACCGTTAAGCTTAAATAGGCCAAGCTTATTTTTATTAATATTAAAACACATTGATACAGACTAGCCACCCTTTTGATTTTATTCGTTTCTGTATATTTTTTATCAAACGAAAAATGCAGTGAATTGTTTATTTTGGTTTTCATTTTTAATTAATTAATATAAATTAGGCGACACTACTTCTACATAATATTGGCTCTGATTCCGTTTTACAGATATCCAAGAGATAGGCTTTTTGGCTCAAAGACATTTATGCCTGTTATTTTCAGTGCTGTATTTTGACAGATTTCGCAAAGGCTTCAGCTATTCTACCCGTCAGTTGGTACCAGCCTCAGTTTTGCGACTTGACTTGTGTGGCATCTGTATCAATGTCTGGATGAGAGAGAGAGAGAGAGATGAGGTCAGACCTCAGATTCGATGTGTGGCTACACGTCACAGTTACTTTATTGCAATTTTTTAAATATTGGCTCATCTAAATGAACTTTTTATTTGATTAAAAGCAGAAATATTGCCAGACAGACGAAGCAACGGTTTTTGAACAGAGCGGCTTCAGTGATAAAAGACGCACACACACTCACAGGATACACTATTCAGGCCTATGCATTATTGATTTTTTTTAACATAAAACGCATAATAATCAAGTGCAAAAAAGAACAGCTGAACTTCGGTGATCACTGTGGTTGCCGTGATGGTTGCTTTTTTTTTTCTCTGCAGTTGGCTTATTAATGGCGCGGCATTGCTAAATCACTCGTTTTAATAAAAATTAAGATTATTTATTATTAAACATTGTGAGATGATGGTCGCGTGACTTAAAATGAGAGTATGCGTTGAGTATTTATGGCTATTGATCTCATCTACCCGCGACCCACCCATTGTTAAACATCAAGTAGGTGCGTTGAAGGTGCGTGTATAAATTAGTTTTTTTTTCCTCCAGATGCTGCCACCTTTGTCAGGCAAAGTTTGCAGATTGCCTCATTAACGTTTTCAGCTTCTCTTTTTGCATTTGGTTTAATCCCAAAATATTGCCAAGGGGCGCTTGCGTTTTGACACCAAATGGTCCGCCATTCTCTTTCTGTAAATTCGACTCGTTCTCCTCACCTGATAAATGAATTATGACGCATTGTAGCTATGTTCAGATTATATTTATAGTGCATGCTCTCATCTTAAGTAAATTATTTAGAATTATATTTTCCATTTAATTCAAATAAGTATTTAATAAAAAAACGAATACTTAAAACAAATGTGGGGACGGTGTCACTGTGGAAAAGTGATGTCACCGGTGTTGCGTCTTAACCGGTAACACCGACAACACCGTCTATTGTGGCAAGGCTAGTTCACAGACTTTTACACAGTAGTGTTTCTTACTATGGCACTTTAAAGAAGTATGAAAATATCAAGTTTATGTATTAATAATAAAAACAGGCTATCTCCTTGAAAGTGAGAGAAGGTTTAATTCCTCACGAGGACTTGAAACCCACAATTAATTTGTACATAAACGAAACATGGCAAAGGGAATGGGACAACTGCATTAATAACAAATTACATTAAATTAACCCGAAAATAAATGAAAAACACTAAGCAAATTATAATTTTGAGACCAGTCATGATCAAACTGTCTATACTAGATGTCGAATTGAACATTATAGGTTGACTCATTTGTATTTACTCAATAACGAAGACCCACCTAAATGTAATTACTGCCAGGCTGCTCTTACTATCAAACATATTTTGTTGCAATGTGAAAGTTTGAAAACAATTAGACAGTTTTTATAAGGCGAGTACTTTGATGGATGTTTTTAAAAAGGTACCGCCAGGAAGAATCTTAAATTATTTATCAAAAATTGAACTAAAAAATCATATTTAACTTGGACAAATATATAAAATTTAATTAAGTAAAAGTCACACAAAAATATATTATAAGTAACTTTTTATTGTAATACGAATTTGTTTTTATCATGTAATATTTTTACATATATCCATTTTGCCATGAAATAGCCAAAACTTGCTGATGTGGCAATAAATAAATAATAAATGGTAAATAAATGTATAAATAATATTCTATAATTTTAAAGAGTGACAGTACAGTAATTTAAAAGAATTACAATCCTTATTAGTGAAATGGATACAAATGCCTCACAAAATAAGCATGCTGTTTACTGGATACATGTGCATGATTTTGACTTGTTTTTCCAATCAAATAGCTGCAGCAAGAAGACTCGGGCTTACATTGTGTAAAAGCAAGTTGTGAAGAATGTTAATCTTCTTTTGCAGCTCGTGCTGCATTGGCAGCTAGCAATGCTGTTTGTGTTGCAGCAGGCGTCTTTTTACAAAATAACAGAAGACCAAATCTGACCTCATTTCAGATGTCTAAACCATCTATTACACTTTTTTGTGTGTGTGTGTGTGTGTGTGTGTGTGTTTCTCACCACCAGGTCTGTGCAGCAAACTTCGGTGAGTTTTGTTCTATTGTGGGCCAGGAAGCCACAGAGAAACTATTGGTGAGACTTTTTCTACATGTGGCTTGTGCAGGCTTGTATATATTTAAATGCTGGCTAAGATGTAGTTATATCAAGAGCTGCTTGTACTAAACACACAAAGTCAATTTGCAGATTTTATGGCTTTTTTTTCTTACATGACATGCAACTGTTTTAACCAGGCCTCTCTTTTTGTCCTCACCTCAGATGCCAAAGTTTTTTTGACCTTTGCTCAGACAGTCTGTGGGGTATTCGGAAGGCCTGTGCAGATTGTTTCATGGTTGTTTCAAACTGCACTTCTGCAGAGGTGCGACGCACGAAATTGTCCCCCTTGTTCATCAACCTCATTAGTGATCAGTCACGCTGGGTAAGTGCAAAAGCAGCACACATTAACACTGTGCTCTTACATGCCGTGACTCAGCATGTAATTTATGTACTCACTGAAGGCAAACATGGGTAGCATACAGCAATGTGGAGTTAGATTTATGACTTCTGCCTGTGTTTGACCAGCTGTATTACATTTTAGGAATTATACTTATATTTTTTTTGATAAATGAAAGCAACATCTGCTTATGTTCTTTTTTTATTTTGTATTTATTCATTTGTTTCAGGTACGCCAGGCTGCATTTCATTCTCTGGGTCGTTTCATTTCAACATTTGCCAACCCTTCCATCACAGGATTACATTTCTGTGAGGATGGGACACTCCGTGAGATACCGAAAACCTTCTCAGAGAGGTAAATTGCAAAGCATTCATAGAAAAAGCTTGTGATTTTTATTTATTTATTTTTTATTATAGATTTTTTTTTAACCGATCCGATCTCGATACCAGAATTCTGAGTATCGACCGATACAGATCCAATCCCGATACTGTGCCGTTTTTTTTTGTTGTTGTTTTTTTAAGCATAATACAGTTTCTATAGTTCTGGTGTAAACTCAAATAATATATCTTCTTTAGTAAAAATAACAAACCTATAGGCCTACTGTTTATGACACAATCTAACTAAAGACGTATGATGCTGCTGTAAACTAGGCTACATTATCTCTCTTTTTTTGTTAGGTTTGTTTGAATAACTGTGAACAAAAAGTAGACAAAGACTGCTGAAAAGAATGTGGCAATCCTCCTCCAAACTAACTCTGTTGCAGTTTAAAGAATGAATGAAATATGAATGTGATCGACACAAAGCAAAAACAGAACATGATTTCACAGTTATTTAAAAGACCGAATGCTTACAAATATTTGTTCTTTCCTGTTTGTGTCGCAAAGTTGCCCATTGAAGTTAAAATAGGCATTGTGATCACATCTCCTAGCAGCACATTTTTATTTTGTGTGTGATTAAGTAGTTCCTGCCACTGTTTTGACTCCTTTAGATGCTTTATAGGCTCTTCTTGAGTTCCCGACTGATAAAAATACCATTAGCCGCGTTTACACTATCGTGCCTAAAGCGAGCGAGCCAGGGCCAGTCGTGTTTCCACTGTCACTTCCGGGGCCTGATCAAGTCTGGTAAAGATGGCATGCAGCCATTACAATAGTTTTCCTATCACACATGAGCACGTGTGCCAAAAAATAAATAAATAAGGGAAAGAAAAACAAATAGCTGGTCAGTTTAAGATTCCATCATCTTGTAGGCGTAGGCTAGGGGTATTTTGCTTATGATTGCCTTTGTTTCCCTTTTAATGTAAGGCTGGTGCATAAAATTATAAAATAGTTTTATTTTATAAGTGATATTTCTTTGCTGTGTCCTCCTTAATGTTTCAATAACGTATAATAATATTTACACCATATTAAAGACACAGCAGCCAGTAAAGGTTGTCAAGAGTTTTTGTCAAGTTTAGAGAGAGAGAGAGCTTGACAGCTCGACAGCTCTGTTGATGCCGCGAGCGGCTTGGATTCTTTCTTTATTTTGGAGATAATACAAAATATAAATACAACAGAAAGGCAAAAAATTTCACAATTACGTGTCCACTTTTGTAGGTTCAATACAATAGTGTCATATCTGGATAAAATAGCCTAAGCTATATTGACATTTTTTAAAAAATTACAAATTTCAGATATTAGAAAATCACATTAAATAAATAAACCAATATAAAACAAACAAAAGCTAAAACAAGGTAGGTAAATACAATACAAATAAATTAAACTGTTTCAAGCCATTTTAAAGTTTAAACCTCATTTTACAAAGGCCTATCTGAAAAAAAGAGATTTTAGATATTTTCTAACACAACAATAAACAACGGAGGAGTTTTGAAATATTATTTAAAAAGTATTTGAATACGGTGATATTAATCAAATCGTGCAAACAGAGCATTTTTCTGGGTGAGTGTAACCATATTTTCTGTCATCCAGTCCTGCGCAGCACCGCTTTTTCAAATGGATTGGGGAAAACTACAAGTAAAAATGTGTTATGTCCTCAAACAAGTGTTTCTGTTTTTATGTGATGTGGCAAAATTAAAAAGGAAATTTTAAATACATGTAGAGCTTTATTAGTGGATAGCTGCTGAGCGCAACGAAATATAGGCTATAGCCTATATTTTATTACTTGCTCTTATGTCCTGAAACACTTAATGGTTTCCTTTACTTAAGATATCCAAATAATATGCAACATCCTTAAATTATTCTCTTAAATAGAGGGGAATTACCTATTGAGTGTCATGCAGCCTATGGATAAATTTACGTTTTAGGTCTCTCCGGAGCATTTAGGCAGAATGTTTGATGACGTCTATCAAAACGAGGAGGATATAAAATTTCTGTGGTTTTATATTATGGATGGTGTGCTGGGTCATCCCTCCGTTAGTGGTGAGACCACTCGATGTGTGACGCCAACAGTCAGTCGGCGAGTAAACAAACATAACGAATAAAAATACATAGGCCTTTGTGTATAGACATATAATGTACTGCTGTACAGTAGCGTAGTGTCATTTGTTTGTTTCGGTTGTCTTCATTTTAATCATTTCGTGATAATCATTGGCACGGCCCAGCCCGATAAAAGCCCTTGCTCTCAGTGGCCCGATAGTGGAAATGCGGCTCTTGTGTGTTCAGTTTTTTTTCTATCTGTAGGTTCAGTCTTAAATTATCCTGTGAATGGTAAGTGAACAAAGAATAAATCTATTTATTCGCTTCCTGATCAAGACTAAATGAACCAAGAAAACCAAACCAGAGTTGTGAACACACTCTGAGTTACTTTAAATATGGATCTACACTATCATACTTTTATTTTAATGATTTTTTTAGATTTACATTCTATTTCAGATAAAGTTCACAATTTTATGCAGCAAAGCTGTCTTCAACACTGATAATACTAAAGATTGCAGTATTAATTCAGAAAATTTAATGTAGGTATATATTACCTATACTTTTTCTAAAAGAAATTGTTTTAATAAATGTTTTAAATCAAAAGTCTCAGTGGTCTTTTTTTTTTTTAAGTTTAACTTTTGAGCAGTAATGGGGTTACTATTATGTTAAAAATCCCAAAACATCTTTACAAAACGAAATTAATAACTCCGTTAACTCAGAATGAACCCCTCCTGTCTTTGCAGTCATGGAATGGAAGTGACCAACAGCAACTCCAGTAACAGCCGCAACGCCTCCATCATCGGTTCTCCAAACACTCTCATTCAACCCCGTTCAGAATCGCTTCAGTTCATTTCAGACACAAATATTTCACCGTCACATCCTCCAGAAGCCCAATCTCAAGAAAACACCACCAGCCGGAGCCTGCATGAACGCTCGGCCCCTTTATCCCACCAGCAACTGGACGACAACACAATGTTCAACTCCTTCAACTTCTGGAGACCTCAGCTACCTGACATCACCCAAGACCTGCAGCTGCTACAAGGACAGGAAAGAGATGCGATAATCGTGAAAAAAGATCAGACCACGAGGGAAGCGGAAGCTGTGGGGAAAGAAATCGCACCAAGTTTGGACGCACAAGGCCCAGCCACCAGCTCGCAGATCCAGAAGGTTCTGGACTGTCTTCAACCTCATCTAGATGATCCAGACGTGCAAGGTGAGTTTCAAAAAGAGCTCATGTTATTTTACTTGTTTCTAGTTGAGGACAATATTCAAAAATATGTAATTTAACAGGTTTTAGTGAAATTTTCTGATTTATTTATTTATTTATTTTTTTATTTTTTTATTTTTTAGTGACATGTCCTAGTCCTACCCCTAAAATGTGGATTGTTGACATACATTGATGGTTCATTATCATATATGGTCAAAGTGCACACCCTTACTTCTCTCCAAGTCAGTAGTTATTCATTTCCCAATATGTTTTCCACTTGCAGCTCAAGTGAAGGTGTTGTCAGCTGCTTTGAAGGCTGCTCAGCTGGAGAGTCAGACTGAAGACGCTGATGATTCTATGTCAGAGAGTAATGGCTCCACGGGCTCCCCGACGTCGGAGGAGCTCAGTGCCATGAGTGAACTCTCGCTGACAGACGCTCAGATCTCAGACTCGCCCTCCACTTCACCTGTGCTGGTCGACGACTCTGAACACAGCAGCGAGGTGAGAGAACAGCTTTCTTTCTTTCTTATTGTTAAAATGTGCAAGTATTATAGCTTTGGGAATTGATTGCATATACTTAGGAGTTCCAGGTTGATACAGTTTGAATATATATGTTTAAATGATTTTGGTAGTGTGTTTTGCTGTAATGTTAATTTGTTAAATGTCATTTTCTTTAAAAGTGAATTTCATGAGCATGTCATTGACTGCGTTTACATAGACATCAGTTTTTGTTTTTTAATAAGACAATAATATGATTAAGGTGTTTATATGAGTTGCTTTTTGAATGTTCCTTTCATGATCCCGTTTTACATGTTATAGCACTTAATTTAATTAACGTTATTCCCCACGCTATCCACATTTCCTCTGGAGTTTCACATAATTTCGGGTGTTTCATTTTTAATTTGTTGACTACCTGCAGTTTGGCACTTTCATTTCATTTCATTTTTACCACCCTTTGACAAACTGAGGTATTGGATGCGAGTATGAAGTAAAGACTGGTGGAAGAGTGTTGTTTTAATGGAGTTTGATATCGCAGACCAAATGGGAAAAAGAAAGCATTTTGTGATGTTTGTGTCTGTGCTCCTTTACTGACTCTGTTGGTGCAGAGAATAGTGTCAAACAACCATGTGTGGATGGATTATCCTGTCGCAAAACGCGGCAAAAACTCCTACATGACGATATTAGTTTGATTACGGTGTTTACTTGTCATTACTGCACTTCAATAATGCCACTAAAATCGGCATACTCCACATTAGGCATGGGCCAGTATAAGATTCTGATGGCATGATAAACTTGGAGAAAAATATCATGGTATCACTGTATTGTGATTTCTGATCTAAAATAAGTCATTTTAAAATGTCTGGGACTTTTTTCCCATTAAACACAAAATATTTTATTTTAAGAAACATTTAAAATATTTTGGCTTTTTTATTTTAAACCTGTCAGGCTAAACAATTTAAATAAATCTGAAAGTTTTCATTAGTTTCAAAAACACAGATTTTTAACAACACAAAGGCATTTTTGGATAGCTTTCTTTTCTTTGGATATAAAGTAAAGCCACTGCACTGTTCATGTCTATAGCATTGTTTTTTTTTTTAACAAATCCTGAATCTTGACCTGTAGCTTTTGATTTGAAGGGTCATTTTGCTCTAGATACTGTTGATCTAAAAAAAAACTAATGAAATGGTCGTAAAACAAAAAACACATTTAAAAAAAAACATATACTTTACATACAGTAGAAGCCAAAATTATTAGCCCCTTTCAATTATTAACAACAGTTAATTTTTTCCCCCAATTTCTGTTTAACAGAGAGCAGATTTTTTTCAACACATTTCTAAACATAATAGTTTTAATAACTGATTTATTTTTACCTTTAACTTTTTTTTTTTTACTTTCCCATGATGACAATAAATAATATTTACAAAATATAAACAGTAAATAATATTTGACTAGATATTTTTCAAGACACTTCTATACAGCTTAAAGTGACATTTAAAGGCTTAACTAGGTAAATTAGGTTAACTAGGCAGGTTAGGGTAATTAGGCAAGTTATTTTATAATGATGCTTTGTTCTGTAGACTATCGAAAAAAAATATAGCTTAAAGATGCCAATAATTTTCACCTTAAAATATTTTTAAAAAAAATTAAAAACAGCTTTTGTTCTAGCCGGAATAAAACAAATAAGACTTTCTCCAGAAGAAAAAATATTATCAGACATACTGTGTGAAACGTTCTTTGCTCTGTTAAACATAATTTGGGAAATATTTAAAAAAGGAAAAAAAAATCAAAGGCGGGCTAATAATTCTGACCTCAACTTTATCCTAGGAACGGTGTAACAGAAAATGTTTATGATTTTTCTAAACCTTGACTTTTTTTTAAACCGCAGTAAACCTTGAAACCGGTTGTCGTCCGATGCCTACTCCACACGTCTTAATCCGATTTCTGTTTAGTTGGATTATGACCTTAATCGGATTAATCAAAAATCGCTGTTTACATGGTAGACTCTTAATCAAAGTAATGTCTTAATCGTATTATAATTGAATTATGGTGTCCATGTAAATGTACTCATTGCTGTAGTATATTCTTTATCAGAAGGCATGTTTGTTTTAGTTACATATGTATAAATTCTGAAACGCATATACAGCACTCAACATAATTAAGTACACCCCATTTTGAAAATGCGTATTTTTGTCCTTTTCTCAGTGAATATAGGTCATTTATTTAGGTGCATTTAAACAAAACAGATTTAATAAACTTAATTATTTATTAAAATTACATTTTAGTCACCAACATCTTTAGAAATGGAAAGATAATGCATTTAAATTCATGTGAAATATTGGAAAAACAATTACAATCTACAAAATTTCAACAATGTTTATTATTTTTTTGTTTCTCTTGAATTTAGCTTTTTTTTATTTTTTATTTAAATTTAATATTTGTCTATAACACATAAATTTGGGTTTACTGATTTTGGATCGTTATTTTGTTATAAGCTCCAGATTTGGCTTCAGTACTGATTAATCTAATGTATATGCACAATATAATATTGTATAGCTTCCTATCGAAAATACTAATCTAAATGAGGGATTTGTGAGGGGTGTACTTATACCGTCAGTACATCTGATTAAGTTCATTTTAAAGCAGTCCTTGTTGTATTTCTAATATATTTCTTTAATAATGTGTCATGGCAGCTCACCATCTGCATTTTTATGTAAATCTATTTTTGCAACAAAAACAGTAGAACACGTGTCCGTGGGGTCTTAAAGTAATAAAAGTTGATAAATCAACTGTAGTGAAATTTAAGGCCTTAAAATGTATTAAACATCTTAATGCTATTACCTTTTGCATCAATTTTGATTATGTAAGGTTTAGTTATGTACTAAAGTTTGCCTGAATTTAATTAGCGAATATTGGGATGCTGCGTAGTTTATGAAATCAATAAAATCCTGCCAGATTTGACCTGGCTTACTGCAGTAACCGAGGAAACATTGTTATTTCTGCTGTTTTATAGGTGCCACCTGCTGGCGTTAGCCTTTTTATTTATGATATGAACAATGTTTTAATTTAGGATTAGTTTCTTGCATTCAGAATTTAATGTACTGCAAGTTAAATAGTAAATATACTGCAAGTTAAAATGTTGCCAATGTTACTGGTCTAAACCTAAAGTGCCGATGGGATCTTAAAACCTTTAGAAAGAGAGTTAACCCTTGTGTACCGTTCAAATTGACTACCCTTTTATCATGTTCATGGCAGTTTTTGCCCAGTTGACTTCAATTATGAGCACATTTTTTGATTGCATAGCCATGACACTAAATAATCATGCATTCTAGATTGTTGATGGTTTTCCTTGTTGAGAAGTGGTACTGTTTGCCATTTTTACTGGTGATCATCAGTTGGCAACATTAACCCTTTAGATTGACCTGTGCAAAATGGGTATCTGGGTTTTATATGGAGTTCTATGCAGTAAAACACAAATTATAATGTGCTCATAAATACATTTACTATGTTTACTATGTTCTGAGAGGGCTTGTTTTTTATCTTCAAACATATTCATGCAAGTGTGCAAAGGTCTTTCTCAAACTCTCTCTCTTTCTATCACACACACACACACACACACACACAAACTATGCTCCAGCTCCATATAAAAGCCAGAAATAAAGCTTATTTGCAATGCAATTGATGATCAACAATAAAAATCTCAAATTTGACCTCGTCCCTACAATCGAGAATGCATGATTATAGTGTCATGGCTTTGCAAATTGCACTCAAAAAATGTAGTTATAATGGAAGTCAATAGAACAAAAACAGCCACCAACATAATGAAAGTGTAGTCAATTTGCCCAGAGTGTATCAAGGTTTTGAAAAATTCCAAAGCATTTTCCCAGGATATGTGGGACATTTGCTGAAACCCCGAGAAATTTGTGGCCAGAGTAAGCCTCAAAATCACCCCAGAGTGGATGACAGCATCCCCAACAGCACACAAGGGTTAAAAAGGGTCGTTCTCTGGTTCCTGGATATACACTGTAGAAAATTCCTCATACGTGCTTATGTGTACACACAGGAGTCAGACCTAATAGAACATGTGGAGGAAGACAAAGACTCAGACGCAGTTAAAGCATGTGAAGAGGAGAAGTCTAAAGTCCAGGTAATGCACTGCTCTAGATGTGTAACCTATGAAACCGAATCCAAAAACCAAATGCAGGAGTTACAGTAAGCCTTTATTTTCAGATTGTTGTACTAACCACAGACTTTAATTATAAATTTGCTTGCAAACTATTAATAACAAAACATGACCCGTTTATTAACTCTGTGAAGTTTGCTAACTGTCGTTGTTTCTGCCTTCTCAGAATGTAATTCCTCAGCAGTTGCTGGATCAGTATCTGTCCATGACAGACCCCGCTCGAGCTCAGACCGTGGACACTGAGATTGCCAAACACTGTGCATTCAGCCTGCCCGGCGTCGCCCTCACACTGGGAAGACAGAACTGGCACTGCCTCAAAGACACTTACGAAACACTCGCATCAGACGTACAGGTATAGAGATCTTTATGAATAGATTATCATTGCCTGGTTTGTAAATGTGCTAATTATGGGGTAGTATAAAATAGTTTGCCTTAAAATAGCATTTCAAATAAAATGCTACTGTGGACGGTGCAGATGTGTTGCACTGGAAGGTGTACATATGTTACATGTGTTGAATGTGTTACAGTGTAAAGTGTGAATGTGTTACAGTGAACATTGTGAATGTTACACGCGTTGACTGTCACAGTGAAAGGTGCAACCGTTACCGTGGAAAGTGTGAATTAGGGCTACACGATTAATCATGTTATTATCACTATAATGATATTTGTGGCCCACGATCAATCATCACGATTTTACAATATAAAGACCAAGCTGATATTATAACGGGTGGAGTTTACGGATTGAACCGCATCACAAGTATGAGGTGACTGCGTCTTGAATGCAAGTGTGTTTTTTTTTTTCTTCTAGGAATGCAATGTTGATCGGGTAGCCTTTGCTCTTGTTCAGCCCAAACTTCCCAAGGCAACACAAAAAAAATGTACCACCTTAAAAGCCATCACAAAGTGGCTGTCATCACTGGATTGATGAGCTCAGTAGAATTCCGCTTTGCATTTTTCTATGCATTACTAACATTACTAAACCAGACAACATTTGTTTTAGAAGTGAACCAAATGTTCGTAAAGATTTGACTTTTTTTTTTTTTCTCCTGACACGTTTGCCAGTCATGTTGACTGAGAACACTGGATCCAATTTCAATGTTAAAAAAAAAAGGAATTGTGGCCCTGTTCACGTGGGTATTCATGTTCGTTTTCATCATCATCTGATGCAACTTTTATTATTGACAAGAAAAGAATGTAATTTAAAAGTTTCACGTAAATTAAACTCAATTTATAAAAAGACTAGCCTATTCTATTCATTAAATAATGAAATAGATAACTCATTTCCTTTATTTCCGATCAGACCATACACTTTATTCAGTTTTAATAGGTATATATGCTTTTTTAAAAATAACATTTATTTAACAAATATTTTAACATGTCTTTTGATTAAATACTTTTATGCAAAGGATCAGGTATTGATCGTGCGCACGAAAAAAAAAGCAATCATCTAACATATGCATCGCTGTCATGCCACGTTTTCGAGGATAAATTTGCGTCTGAATGCTGCTTTGATTAGAATAAAATTATTAAAAAGTACAGTAAAGACTAAACACATAAAATAAAACATTCACAAAGGTGTATTTTATGGAGAAAAAATATTACGGGCGCTGCTTTCGGTTTTAAAAGAATCAAACAGATTTAAAAAATCTAATTTGTAGAGGAAAAAATGACAGGAATTTTGCAAAGGAAAAAGATTTAACGTATTGAGACTGTTAAAAGAACATTCTACTTTATATATTCTTTCGACACTAATACAAAAGCTACAATTATGAATGACGGAGTGTAAAGCCGTCTCTCCTGCGTGCTTCAGCAGCAGGTCCCTCAAGATATTTAAATGAAAAAAAAAAACACAGAACTGCTCATCACACTCAACAAGTAAAACTTAAATGCACAACTCTTGATGGTTGTACCCACGGGATGCACAATGAACCTAACACGCCATTCTTTTAATTCGATATTTGTGATGTGAACCAACCGCAGATGCTTTGTTGGTCGCGACACCCTGCTTTATAACTTGTTAGTTTATTACATTAATTACACTTAGCTTTGCTTTCTTCACCACATGTAGGCACTCTTTTGAGCACATCTTGCGGTCCATCTCTATACAAATGTTTAGATTATTATTGAAGGTGCTCCCCAGCGGCGAAGTTCTTGGCAGAGTAGTGAGTGGAAAAAAAAAATGTGCATGCAAAAATTGGACAAGAGGAATCAAAATTTAAATTATATAACAAGTATCAGATTCTTTGTATCTAATCCTCGCCCAGTTTTATTCCTCGCCCAGTTTTATTACAAGTTTTGTTTTTTTATATTTGTGGCTGTGCATGCATACATACATACATACATGCATACATGCATACATGCATACATGCATACATGCATGCATGCATGCATCCATGCATACATGCATACATGCATACATGCATACATGCATACATGCATACATGCATACATACATGCATACATGCATACATGCATACATGCATACATGCATGCATACATGCATGCATACATGCATACATGCATACATGCATACATGCATACAGGCATACATGCATACAGGCATACAAAGGAATAATCGTCATTATTAATCATGATTAACATTTTGAGCAAAATAATAAATAGTGATTTTCATTTTTTCTGTTATCGTGCAGCCCTAGTGTGAATGTTACATTTGTTGAATGTTTTACAACGGAAGGTGCAGATGTGTTTAATGTGTAACAGTAGAAGGTGCAGATGTTACATGTGTTGATTGTGTTTTAGTAGAAGGTGCAGATGTTGCATGTGTTGAATGAGTTACAGTGGAAGGTGCAGATGTTGAATGAGCTACAGTGGAAGGTGCAGATGTTGCATGTGTTGAATGAGTTACAGTGGAAGGTGCAGATGTTGAATGAGTTACAGTGGAAGGTGCAGATGTTGCATGTGTTGAATGAGTTACAGTGGAAGGTGCAGATGTTGAATGAGCTACAGTGGAAGGTGCAGATGTTGAATGAGTTACAGTGGAAGGTGCAGATGTTGAATGAGTTACAGTGGAAGGTGCAGATGTTGCATGTGTTGAATGAGTTACAGTGGAAGGTGCAGATGTTGCATGTGTTGAATGAGTTACAGTGGAAGGTGCAGATGTTGCTTGTGTTGAATGGGTTACAGTGCAAGGTACAGATGTTGCATATGTTGAATGAGCTACAGTGTAAGGTGCAGTTGTTACATGTGTTGAATCAGTTACAGTGCAAGGTGCAGATGTTGAATGAGCTACAGTGGAAGGTGCAGATGTTGAATGAGTTACAGTGGAAGGTGCAGATGTTGAATGAGTTACAGTGGAAGGTGCAGATGTTGCATGTGTTGAATGAGTTACAGTGGAAGGTGCAGATGTTGTATGTGTTGAATGAGCTACAGGTGCAAGGTGCAGATGTTACATGTGTTGAATGAGTTACAGTGGAAGGTGCAGATGTTGAATGAGTTACAGTGGAAGGTGCATGTGTTGAATGAGTTACAGTGGAAGGTGCAGATGTTGCTTGTGTTGAATGAGCTACAGTGGAAGGTGCAGATGTTGCATGTGTTGAATGAGCTACAGTGCAAGGTGCAGATGTTACATGTGTTGAATCAGTTACAGTGCAAGGTGCAGATGTTACATGTGTTGAATCAGTTACAGTGGAAGGTGCAGATGTTGAATGAGTTACAGTGGAAGGTGCAGATGTTGTATGTGTTGAATGAGCTACAGGTGCAAGGTGCAGATGTTACATGTGTTGAATGAGTTACAGTGGAAGGTGCAGATGTTGAATGAGCTACAGTGGAAGATGCAGATGTTGAATGAGCTACAGTGGAAGGTGCAGATGTTGAATGAGTTACAGTGTAAGGTGCAGATGTTGCATGTGTTGAATGAGCTACAGTGGAAGGTGCAGATGTTGCATGTGTTGAATGAGCTACAGTGGATGGTGCAGATGTTGCATGTGTTGAATCAGTTACAGTGGAAGGTGCAGATGTTACATGTGTTGAATGAGTTACAGTGGAAGGTGCAGATGTTACATGTGTTGAATGAGTTACAGTGGAAGGTGCAGATGTTGAATGAGTTACAGTGGAAGGTGCAGATGTTACATGTGTTGAATGAGCTACAGGTGCAAGGTGCAGATGTTACATGTGTTGAATGAGTTACAGTGGAAGGTGCAGATGTTGCATGTGTTGAATGAGCTACAGTGGAAGGTGCAGATGTTGCATGTGTTGAATCAGTTACAGTGGAAGGTGCAGATGTTGAATGAGTTACAGTGGAAGGTGCAGATGTTACATGTGTTGAATCAGTTACAGTGGAAGGTGCAGATGTTACATGTGTTGAATGAGTTACAGTGGAAGGTGCAGATGTTACATGTGTTGAATGAGTTACAGTGGAAGGTGCAGATGTTGAATGAGTTACAGTGGAAGGTGCAGATGTTACATGTGTTGAATGAGCTACAGGTGCAAGGTGCAGATGTTACATGTGTTGAATGAGTTACAGTGGAAGGTGCAGATGTTGAATGAGCTACAGTGGAAGATGCAGATGTTGAATAAGCTACAGTGGAAGATGCAGATGTTGAATGAGCTACAGTGGAAGGTGCAGATGTTGAATGAGTTACAGTGTAAGGTGCAGATGTTGCATGTGTTGAATGAGTTACAGTGGAAGGTGCAGATGTTGCATGTGTTGAATGAGCTACAGTGGAAGGTGCAGATGTTACATGTGTTGAATCAGTTACAGTGGAAGGTGCAGATGTTGAATGAGTTACAGTGGAAGGTGCAGATGTTACATGTGTTGAATCAGTTACAGTGGAAGGTGCAGATGTTGAATCAGTTACAGTGGAAGGTGCAGATGTTGAATGAGTTACAGTGGAAGGTGCAGATGTTGAATGAGTTACAGTGGAAGGTGCAGATGTTACATGTGTTGAATCAGTTACAGTGGAAGGTGCAGATGTTGAATCAGTTACAGTGGAAGGTGCAGATGTTGAATGAGTTACAGTGGAAGGTGCAGATGTTGAATGAGTTACAGTGGAAGGTGCAGATGTTACATGTGTTGAATCAGTTACAGTGGAAGGTGCAGATGTTGAATCAGTTACAGTGGAAGGTGCAGATGTTGAATCAGTTACAGTGGAAGGTGCAGATGTTGAATCAGTTACAGTGGAAGGTGCAGATGTTGAATGTGTTACAGATGAAGGTGCAGATGTTACATGTGTTGAATCAGTTACAGTGGAAGGTGCAGCTGTTGAATGTGTTACAGATGAAGAGATGTGAATGTTTTTTATCCTCCATCAATGCTGAGTTAATGATTGTTGAGTTGACCTTGTTTAATATATTATTTTAGTATTCTTTAGATATTCTAATGATTCATGAGACCGTAGCATTCAAAAGAAACTCCAGACACACCTGGTCACTATTACCCTGATGAAGGCAGTTCTTTGTCAAAACACGTAGGTTTTTTTGAGGATTAGCCATGTGAATAAAGGCTTTTTTTGTGTGATGAAATTTTTATTGATTTTACATGTGAGTGGTCACAGCATCTTTGGAAGTTTCTTTCAATAAACAAAACAAATCCACTCCTCAACCCCCCAGCCCAGCCAGAAAAACACCCACCACACCCCCTGAATAAAGGCTTTTTAGTCTATATTTTTTCCACATTTTTCGAGTGCCCTGGGCTGATTTTTGCTGTTTATTCTCAAAGTTATTCTGATCACTTACCAAAAGAGCGCCGACACATTATTTAAGCTACCCCTGAGCACTTTTTGTTTGATTATGGAGATGTGAATGTGCTCCATGTTCAGTGTGTCATAGTGGAGTCTGCAAATGCATTACATGTTGTATATGTTAGAGTGGAAATTGCAAATGTTACATGTGTTGAATGTGTTGCAGTGGAAGGTGAGACGGACGCTTGCGTTCTCCATCCACGAGCTGGCAGTGATTCTGGGTGATCAGCTCACTGCAGCTGACCTGGTGCCCATATTTAATGGTTTCCTCAAAGACCTCGATGAGGTGCGGATAGGAGTCCTCAAACACCTGTATGATTTCTTAAAGGTGAGAATAGAACATTTCCTTAACAAAGAGAATGTGAAGCTTATGCAATTTTTATTTTTACACCTTGATTTTTGAAAGCCTTAATTATATTTTAAATATTGGGATAATTAAGAGACCACTTAACATTTGACTGCTTTTTAAGGTATGGATTTGATTTACAATTTTATTCTTTATTTTATTCTGTAAAGGTCTAATGATATTTATTTTTTCTTCAAATAAAAATATGGTTAAGTAGAGGATTTAGTTTTTTCATGGAATGACAATTGCTCAGAATTAGAAATATTTTTGTTTGTTCAGATTTTTTTTTTTTTTTTTTTTGTAATTTTTCCTTTTTTAATATAGCTTTAATTTATTCAACTAATAAAGTATTTTTAATTAGGTTCAACATAGGCCAGACAATAAAATATACATAATATTGATACATATAGGTATACGCACTGATACAACTCCCCAAACAAGAAATTATCAGGAAAGTATAATTATACACTAAATAAGTATATAAATAAAAGGTAAAATATCACACATATACACAAAAAACACGCATCAGAAAAAAAAAAGCATAATAAAAAACAAACAAAAGAATAAATAAATAAATGCATTAATTAATTAATTAATTATTTGATTGATTGATTGATTGATTGATTTGCTTAATTATAGAAACAAAAAGAAAGCAATTACGATATAGGTGTCTCCTTCAATTTTTTAGAAAAGGGCTCCAGACTTTCTGGAACTGTTTTGGCTTTTGTTTTATTGCGAACCGAATCTTTTCCATTCTAAGAGTAAGAAATCAAAAACTCGTTTCCGATTAGGAGGAGGAGCTGCTGACTTCCAGTTTATAAGAATAAGTCATCTAGCCAGTAAAACTGTGGTCACATGCACTTTTCTCCCCATTGACTTCCATTCATATGCAGGCGAATGCGTCACACCGGAAACGCAAGCTCGTGCAACAAGTTTCTCAGTTCACTGCGTTGGAAAGTTCAAGCTTGGTGAACTCTGACCTGTGAATTAGCATCACATGATTGCGTGAGAACAATCAAAGATCAAAACATGACCTCTGGACAGAAATTTAAAACATGGACAAATCGCTTGCTTTTTCATTGTTTAATTGTGCCCCTTTTCGCAGCTCAAAACAACAGAATTTCACATGCACAAACTCTAGTGTGACCGCAGCATGAAGTTGCAAGGCAACACTATCGGCCTGTAATGAATTTAATTCAACATATTCTAGCGGGATTCCAAATAGTGCTGTTAAGGGGTTTGTGTCTATTGATAATGAAAAAACAGCAGAAAAACACCTGAAGACTTTCCCCCAAAAATCAGACCGTTTCAAGCAAGACCAGAAAGTATGTAACAGTTTGGCTGGTTCGGTTGTACAGCGAAGGCAAGTCGGGTCAAGATCAGGGAAATTTTTTTCAGTTTAGTTCTAGACCAGGGGTGACCAACGCTGTTCCTGGAGATCGACCTTCCTGCAGATTTCAGTTTCAACCCATATCAAACACACCTGCCTGTAATTATCAAGTGCTGTTCAAGTCCTAATTAATTGGTTCAGGTGTTTTTGATCAGGGTTGGAGCTGAACTTTGCAGGAAGGTCGCCCTCCAAGAACAGGGTTGAGCACCACTGTTCTAGACCAATGTGTTTTGTGCTCGACCTTGAATTGAATGAGTGTATGTCGTTTATTGATGATGAATGTATTTGTGCAAGAATAAAGCTATGGTCACACTGGACTTTGTGTGTGCGAAATTC
The DNA here is from genome assembly GCF_903798145.1 of Danio aesculapii. Classification (NCBI taxonomy): domain Eukaryota; kingdom Metazoa; phylum Chordata; class Actinopteri; order Cypriniformes; family Danionidae; genus Danio; species Danio aesculapii. Next base: position 52,087,269 of record NC_079440.1, on the reverse strand, counting down.
TGTCGTGCGGCGCTGCGAAAAGGGGCAGGATTAAACAAGATGATTAGACATTAAAAAAAGCGAGCGATCGCTCCATGCTTTAAATTTCTATCCAGAGAGGTCCTGTTTTGATCCTTGATTGGTCTCATGCAATCAAGTGATGCGATTTTTGCAGGTTAGAGTTCACCAAGCTTGAACTTTGCACCGCAGCAACCTGCGAAACTGGACACATGACCTTGCGTTTCCGGTCTGACGCATTTGCGTGCGTATGAATGGCAGTCTATGGAAGAAAAAGCCCAGTGTGACCGCAGCTTTAGATCCCAGATATTTTCTTCAATCGTTAAATTCAGTTCCTTCTCCCAAAAAGCCCTTAGTACATGTGTTGAGGGGGACTGTTTTGTGTTAATAATAGTAAAGATTTGGGAAATAACCCCTTTTAAAGAGGTATGAAGGTCGAGTATATCATCAAGTATACTTTTATTTGGCACAATGGGAAAATAAAAAAAACTGCTTAAGGATAAAGTTCAGTAACTGAAAGCATCTAAATAAATGAGAATTGGGTTGGTCAAATTTTTCTTGAAGATGTGTAAAAGATGCACAATTGTCATCTATGAATAGCTGATAATAAAGTATTTTAAAAATAATCTGTAATTTAGAGAGATATTTATTTAGCTTGTACATTAATTTATATAGATTAATTGCCAAGAGAAATTTTCTAACTTGAGTTTAAGCAATTTTCAGATCATTTTAATTCAGCCTTATTTTAATTGCTGTACATTTCAGCAACACTTTTATTTTACTGTGATTAGTTAAATCTCTTACAAAGACTTTCAGTAGTAATAGCAGCAAATCATTCTTAATTGCAAGCAACCAACCCTAAACCAAACCTCATGCTAAGTTTGTTACAAAGTATTTACTTCCACTGTAACAAGCACACAATACAGTGCAAGCCAATTGTTTTAGTCAACAACCGCTCCATCTTCACTGTCTTCAAAAGATATTTGTGTCCTCTTTTCTTCAGCTTCTTCATGCTGAGAAGCGGCGGGAGTATCTTTATCAGCTGCAGGAGTTCATGGTGACTGACAACAGCCGAAACTGGAGATTTCGCTATGAACTAGCAGAGTATGCACTGCTTTGCAACAAGCTTCATTTACACAGTGTCTTTTAAAACCTCCAGGCGTGATCTCACTCTTATGGTATTGTCTGTGTGTGTGTGTTTAGACAGCTCATCCTGATCATTGAGTTGTACAGCCACAACGACGTCTATGACTACCTCAGACAGATCGCACTTAACCTTTGCTCTGACAAAGTGTCTGAAGTGCGGTGGATCTCCTACAAACTGGTGAGACTTGTTTCCTGTGGTACATATGGAAAAGAATAACTCTCTGCTGGTTTTATTGACACCATTGTTTTTTGGGGGTAATTCAATGAAGTTTTTGTTCTGTCTTGTGAATGTGTGTCAGGTGGTGGAGATCCTGCAGAAGTTGTATTCCTGTGAAGCTCATGACTTGGGACTCAATTTCATTAACGAGCTCATTATGAGGTTCTGCCACAGTCCCAAATGGGTCGGACGTCAGGCGTTTGCTTTCATTTGCCAGGTATGATGTTTGATTTAAAGAATGATTCAAAGGATTTACAGGGTTTCTTTTTAATCTTATTCATTTATTTTTCACATTTGTTTGTCTCATATTTTGTGCTGCTCTCTAACTTTTTTAATGAGTATTTTACATAAAATAGTCAAGATGTTTCTTGACACCCTGAGATGGATTAATCTGAAATGATGATACGCGATAATAGACTTTAGTGCAATTGAGTATTATTCAGCTGGTGACTTCTTTTGTATTGTCACTACACTAAACTTTCTGAACGCTTTCAAAATTCAAAAGACAATATGTAGGGAAACAAAGCAAATTATTTTATTTCATCTTGGTTGAAGTGTGGCAGAAAATAGTAATATTTCATGTAGTGGGGTCATTTTTACAGGGTGTCCATGGGGTCTTTTAAGTTTATAAATTAATTTAGAGAGATTTTATGCCCTTAAAAATATTACAAAGTCTTAAAGTCTGCTGTTATAAAAGGTATTACATTTTGTATCATTTTTTTATTATATATTCATTATAACATTATATAATCAGTATAATAATTATATAACCCCCCCAGTTTTTCATGTTTTTTTTTTTTTTAAGATTAAAATTGACAAAATTTTGTGGGGGTAATTCCCAGAAGTTTGCGGACAATTTTGCGATATTTATATACATGCATATATAGTTGCAGTCAGAATTATTAAACCCCCTTTGAATTTTTTTTCTTTTTTACATATTTCCCAAATGATGTTTAACACGAGTAAGGACATTTTTTTATTTGTTTTATTTTGGCTGGAATAAAAGCAGTTTTCAATTCTATTTTTAAAAGCCATTTTAAGGTCAAAATTATTAGCTTTAAAATATATATTTTTTCGATAGTCTACAGAACAAACCATCATTATAAAGTAACTTGCCTAGTTAGCCTAATTAACCTAGTTAAGCCTTTAAATGTCACTTTAAGCTGTATAGAAGCTGTATGTACTGTCATCATGGCAAAGATAAAATAAATTAGTTATTAGAAATGAGTTATTAAAACTGTTATGTGTTGAAAAATTCTCTCCGTTAAACAGAAATTGGGGAAAAAATAAACAGAGGGGTTAATAATTCAAGATTGAATAATCCTTCTAGATTTTAGATAACACTACGTTGTTTACTTCAGTAACCAAGGCATCACTTATTTCTGCTGTCCTATAGGCTACACATGCTGGATTAGCACTTTTATTCTGTATAAGAAAAATGTTTTAGTTGAGGATTAGTTTTCTTACAATCAGTATTAAAATGTCCCCAACGTCACCGGTTAAAACTGAAAGTGGTGATGAGGTATTAAAATGTACAGAAAGAGTCTTGTATCGTATATTTACTCTCTGATTCCTGTATATGCCCTGTTTTAGAAAAGCGATTTAATTAATTTCATTTGTTTTAAATCTTCACCTATTTATTATTTCATTTTTCTATGTATTTATTTTATTTCATTGCATGAATTATTTTCTTTTCAATTCACACTTTTTTACGCTTTTTTAAGTTTTTAGTAAAATTAAATGGTAAAAACTTCATTTAATTTAACTGCACTACACATTTTCTTGCCATAAAATGTCATTGAACACAAACAATTATTTCATTGCAAGAGAATTAAAGTATGACATTTATTGTAGTTTATGTGATGACAGTACTTGGTGAACAAAATAAGTTGTTTTAGTCATCAAAATAACCTAAAAAAGTTTGCTATAAGTGTTACAGAAAGCAAAACAATTGCATGTAATTTTAGTTTCATTGATTTGGTTTTTCAGTTTATTTTTCAGTTTATTTATTTATTTATTTATTTTTATTTAATCTGATTCACGATAACCGAAGTCTGACATAAAGGTATTCAGATGTTAGATCTTTCATGTTATATCTAATAGTATCTAATGATTGTGATGTTTTCTGTGTTTCTATATAGGCAGTAGTGGAGGAGGACTGTATGCCCATGGACCAGTTTGCCCAGCACCTTCTGCCCAGTCTTCTGAGCCTCTCAACAGATCCTGTGCCCAACGTCCGTGTGCTGGTGGCCAAGGCTTTACAGCAGAGCGTGTTGGAAAAATGTAAGACACACACAAAACTTCAAAGTTCAAAGATGGTTAGTTTTTTAACTGTACGCAAATCTTAAACCTTAATGTCTTAATGATTATTTTAGGCTCGAGTTGGATTTATACAGAATTGGATCAAGCAGAGGATGGCTGTTTGTAAAGTATACAGCGCCATCTGCTGTTAAAAACTCAAATCAGTATTAATTCAAAAGTAAATAGTTCATTTTGAAAAAAATTAACCGATTTCTCGAACATTTTCATCACATTTCTAAAACAAACCATAAAGTGTTTTACTAAAGCAATATTAAGTAGTGCTGCACGATGTTGGGGAAAAAAGTAACGTTGACATTTTCTATTGCTGCGATATATATTCACCAGCCACTTTAATAGGTTTAACTGCTCGTTAATGCAAATTTCTAATCAGCCAATCACATGGCAGCACCTTGATGCATTTAGGCATGTAGACATGGTCAAGACGATCTGCTGCAGTTCAAACCGAACGTCAGAATGGGGAAGAAAGGGTGATTTAAGTGACTTCAAACGTGGCATGGTTGTTGGTGCCAGACGGGCTGTTCTGAGTATTTCAGAAACTGCTGATCTACTGGAATTTTCAAGCACAACCATCTCTAGGGTTTACAGAGAATGGCCTAAAAAAGAGGAAATATCCAGTGAGCGGCAGATCTGTGGGCGCAAATGCCTTGTTGATGCCAGAGGTCAGAGAAGAATGGCCAGACTGGTTTCAGCTGATAAAATGATAACAGTAACTCAAATAACCACTCGTTACAACCGAGGTATGCAGAAGAGCATCTCTGAACGCACCACATGTCGAACCTTGAGGCAGATGGGCTACAGCAGCAGAAGACCACACCAGTAGTCACTACTGTCAGCTAAAAACAGGAAACTGAGGCTACAATTCGCACAGGCTCACCAAAATTGATGATGGGGTCAGAATTTGGCATCAACAACATGAAAGCATGGATCCATCCTACCTTTTATCAACGGATCAGGCTGGTGGTGGTGTAATGGTGTGGGGGATATTTTCTTTGCACACTTTGGGCCCATTAGTACCAATTGAGCATCGTATCAATGCCACAGCCTACCTGAGTATTGTTGCTGACCATCTCCATCCCTTTATGACTACAGTGTACCCATCCTCTGATGGTTACTTCCAGCAGGATAACGCGCCAATGAGTGACAATGAGTTCACTGTACTCAAATGGCCTCCACAGTCACCAGATCTCAATCCAATAGAGCACCTTTGGTAGTGAAATGGGAGAATCTCATCATGGATGTGGAGCCGACAAATCTACAGCAACTGTATGATGCTATCATGTCAATATGGACCAAAATCTCTGAGGAATATTTCCAGTATCTTGTTGAATCTATGCCACAAAGGATAAAGACAGTTCTGAAGGCAAAAGCGGATCCAACCCAGTACAAGTAAGGTGTACCTAATAAAGTGGCCGGTGAGTGTATATTGGGATTTAAATATAATTTTACAAGATCATTTAAGTAACTCATAAAACATAATTTTACGTTGATGGAGAGTGTATATGCATAAAATATAATACAAAAGAGCAAAGATGCTAACAAAATATTGTAGTTCTCTATGGTTTTCTGACAGTCTGGAGATACAGAAATTCAATAATCGAATGTAAAATAAAACTGTATTCAGCAGTCAACATTTGAAGTGGATCAAAATCTTTCATCAAAGTTGTCCTAAAACTATTCAACAACACCTATTTCCTATTTTAATAAACCTTTTGATCCACTTAAAATGTTGACTACTGTAGTTAGTACTGTAGTATTTATTCATTGTATAAAAAAATACAATTATCATTATGATCACTTCCTGTGGTTTAAATTTTCTTTAAATTCTGTGTAGTCACAGTAAAAAAAACTTCTCACATTGCAGATTCTCACATTGTGATATCAATGCTAAAATGATATATTGTGCAGCCCTAATATTTAGATCAGTATTTCGTCAGTTCTGATTTCCTTCTCTGTATACACTCTGATTTCAGCGTATTTCAAGGACCCAGACAGCGCTTACTCGGATGAGCTGGAGAAGACTCTGTCAGTACTCCGCAATGATGAAGACAGGGACGTGCGCTTCTTCGCCTCACTAGATCCCAACAGAAACGTTATGGACACCACAGCGTTGATCTAGCACCTTGTACAATCCGCACATGTGAACAAGCACCAGCAGGAACAACACTAAACGGATTCACAGACAAGCGTTTACAAATAGGAACTACTGACCAAGACCTGCGCACTCACACACACCGTTTCCTAACACAATCCACATAATTAGTATATGCATATATTATGCGTTGTTTTGATTTATACACAGAGTGGGCCTCATTCATGAAGCTATCTATGGAACTTAAACCAATGAGATGATGCAGATTTACTTCCCATTGTGGTTTTTATCCAGCTAGTTGATTAAATCATGAGATATTGCATTGTCAAGCAATTGAAAATGAAGCAAACTTTTTCATATGTGAGGCCCACGCAAACTCTCACTTATACAACAACCATTTCACCTCTCTGAATGGTGCAAGGTTTCATTTGCACCTTCGTGGCAGCGTAAGTATGTGGATTGTGTCATTTCTCCTCATCAAACCGTTCTGATGCGACCAGCTGCCCCTCCAAAGCAAACTGTACATTTTTTTTTCCTTGTGGATTTCTTAAAGCTAAAGGACTAAGAAGACAAGCAGACTGACACAGTGAAGTGCTACTAACTCAGGGAGACCTGAATTGTTTTTGTTTTTAAGCTGCAATGGCGTAAAGTGGTGTCGAGCTGAGCCCAAGTGATGCCTCAGAAATGTTGCTGCGTTCACCAACCTCCTGTTTACCCAACCCTCAGGATGCACACAGACCGCGGTGGAAAATGAGCAGCTCAGGAGCCCAAAAAAACCCTCCCTATCCTTTTTGTAGCTCGTCCTCGTCTTCCCTGATTGGTGGAGAGCGGTTTTATTCCTCGCCGTTTTATCAATAAAAGGGGCCAGTATTTTAGAGGGATGTGAGGTGTTAAACCAGTGCTTTCCAAGCAAACTTTAGAACCACTAGATAAAAATATTTATCAGACATGTCAGGCCTTAAAGGAGCACTCCACATTTGTTTTGGAAATAGGCTCATTTTACAAGTCACCTTGATTTGAACCGTTTACTGTTTTTGATTGCATTTAGCAAATCTGGGTCTGGTGCGTGCACTTTTAGCTTAGCTTAGCATAATTCATTCAATCGGATTAGACCATTAGCATTACGCTCAAAAAAAATTTAAAATCTGTTCAAAGCTTGACTGTTATATAGGCAAATCGTGTGTTAAGGTCATAAGAGAATGAAAAGTTGATATGGTTATAGGAACTATACTCTCATTCTGACCTAATAATGAAATGACTTTGCTGTGGTACCACGGCTGCAGCAGGTGCAATGATGATAGTGCCTGAAAATAGTCCCCAGCTAGGGAACATTGCTGCGTAATATCATTGCACCTGCTCCAGCCATGATACGACAGCAAAGTTCCTTGATTATTAGGTCAGAATGAGAGTATAGTTCCTATAACCATATCAACCTAGATAATAGCAACTTTTCATTCTCCGTCAATCTTCGTAATGATGAAACTACTGAAAAGTCAAGCTTTAAATAGGAAAATTATCCAAACTCTGATTTTTGAGCAATGCTAATGGTCTAATCTGATTCAATGATGTATGCTAAGCTAAGCTAAACTAAAAGTGCTACTGCAAGACCCACATCGTGGCTGAATGGATTCAAAAATAGTAAAACTCACATCTGTTTAACTTTAAAGGAGAATGGCGTGTTCCTTTAAGAGTACAATAATGACACTTGATTTGTCAATTGTGATCTCGACCTGCAGATGGCGCTGACGGGTTGTCTAAAGTAAGCACACTGTTAAGTCAGATTTGCACTAGTTAAATCAAAGCACGCCATAATTCCTCTTATTCCGACAGATTTGCTTTTAAATAAATAAGCTATTGCGCTCTTTAAGTCGGACTATCCGTTTTAATTAAGCATGGCGGTGCTGCTCTTGGCATCGGTTAACTCTCTATTAGATGCTGATTGGTTATCGGCATGCCTGTTTTCATTGCTTATGTATTTTAATTACGGGACCGGACTTCCATCAGCATACAAGGGCAAACTTTGCCAAGAGCACTTTACTGTTCATTTCAATGGAAAGAGAATGACAGGTCCTTTTATACATATATATAATAATAGTAATAATAAATCTGTTGGATCGTGAATTTTTAACAAGGCGACTTTCTTGACCAAACTCAAGTGGTGCTCAGATCCGGTGCGTTTATTCTCACAGATGTGTGTGTATATGGATTATGTGTATGGAATGTGTAAATGGAATTGTTTTTAAGAAGATATATTAGGTTTAGTCTAGTTCTGAAATGCAGCCTGTGATCAAATCGCTGATATGATTTTATTGATGATATCGGCAGGATTCAAGGCCAGTTTTGTTTCTTTCCCTGTGGCGAAGATTGATTTGAGGTTGTATGAAGGGGGATGTTGTTTTCCTCGTGTTCTCATGCGTGTTTGTGTGTCTTTTTTTGTTTGTCTGTTTGTTTCCCCTTTTATTGACCGTGTTAATAGTAGATTTATATTTTGTTAGATTATGTTTTCTCCAATGAGTTGTCGTGTATGTGTGTGAGATTTTCCTGAGGCAATGACATCACCGATATGTCAGCAAAACCACTTCATCTGTCTGCGTATGTACTGATCTACTGGTAATGTTACACGATTAAGAAGCAAGCTTTTAAATATTTCCCCCCCATCTTTTATTTTTCTCATTGTATCATGGTTAAAGATTTTATATTCTAACATTTCAGGTTACAACCTTTGTAATTTTCTGTGCATCTCTTTTAAATACATTTTATGTATTGTTATTTTTAGTATTTGTTAATTAAAATAATATAAATTTGAAGTCACTTTTTGTGCCTTTTTTTTGCAAACACTTTGGTTACATCTGGTCTATACTGGGCATGTATGCTTTATTGTAATATTTAAACTACAGTCAACATATTTGATACACTACCTGTCAAAAGTCTTGTCGTCGATCACAGTTGGAAGAGCAACAAATAATAACTTGACTTCTAGTTGATCATTTGGAAAAGTGGCAGAAGGTAGATTTTTCTAATGAATCATCTGATGAACTGCATCCCAATCATCACAAATACTGCAGAAGACCTATTGAAACCCGCATGGACTCAAGATTCTCATAGAAATCAATCAAGCTTGGTGAAGGAAAAATCATGGTTTGGGATTACATTCAGCATGTGGGTGTGTGAGAGATCTGCAGAGTGGATGGCAACATCAACAGCCTGAGGTATCAAGATATTTGTGCTACCCATTACATTACAAAACACAGGAGAGCGCAAATTCTTCAGCAGGACAGTCCTCCTTCCCATACTTCAGCCTCCACATCAAAGTTCCTGAAAGCAAAGAAGGTCAAGGTGCATCAGGATTGGCCAGCCCAGTCACCAGAAATGAACATTATTGAGCATGTCTGGGGTAAGATGGAGGAGGCATTGAAGATGAATCCAAAGAATCTTGATGAACTCTGGGAGTCCTGCAAGAACGCTTTCTTTGCCATTCCAGAAGACTTTATTAATAAGTTATTTAAGTCATTGCAGAGATGTATGGATGCAGTCCTCAAAGCTCATGGGAGTCATATACAATATTAATTCTTTTTCCACTGCACCATGACTTTATATTCTATGCTGTACATTAAGCAATAAGGCTTTTGTCTAATCAAAGTCAGACCTTACTGTCCTAATGAAATTATTAAAAATCAAGCCATGATCATATTTTATTTTAGTAAAACAAGCGTAATCTAGAACCCTTTGCCTTTCATATAAGCCACTTCTGATACCAAATGATCAACTAGAAGTCAAAATATTATTTGTTGTTCTGTAAACTTCGATAGGCGACAAGACTTTTGTCATGTAGTGTACATATTAGATTGTGATTCATGGGGGTCCGGAGCCCATTATAAAGGACCTCTGTAAACATCACAAAACAAAAGGCCTCTAGATGATTTGATTCTTTAAAATAATAATAAAAAGCAACTGTTGTTTTATAATTACTATTTTTTGAGGAACCCATGATCACAATTATAGAAATATGTTGCTAGCTTAATTTTTAAATTGTATAACTCTATTTTTATTTAGTTATTTTTGTCATTTGAAATTTAAAGCGGGGCGTCATGGTGGTGCAGTAAGTAGCACGATCGCCTCACGGCAAGAACGTCACTGATTCGAGCCTCAGCTGGGTCAGATGGCATTTCTGTGTGGAGTTTGCATGTTCTCCTGTAATGACGTGGGTTTTTTCTCCAGGTGCTCCAGTTTACCCCACAGTCCAAACACATGCGCTATAAGTGAATTGGGTAAGCTAAATTGTCCATAGTGTATGTGTGTGAATGAGAGTGTATGGGTGTTTCCCAGTGATAGGTTGCAGCTGGAAGGGCACACGCTGCATAAAACATATGCTGCATAAGTTGGTGGTTCATTCCGCTGTGGCGGCACCTGATGAATAAAGGGACTAAGCCAAAAAGAAAATGAATGTATGAATGAATCTGAAGTTTATGATATGAAATAACTTTTTAGAATTTTTAGAAATAAATAGATTTAGATTTCCAATATTTTCACTTCTATATGGAATGTACACATCTTACATTTGTATTAACGATTTAATTCACTGCACATACAGAGCTTAAATTATTTACATTTTTATTTTTATAAAGTTTAATTGAAAAATTATGATTAAAATGACAAGCTTAGGCAGCATGGTGGCGCAGTGGGTAAGGCTCTCGCTTCACAGCAAGAATGTCACTGGTTTGAGCCTCGGCTGCGTCAGTTGGCATTTCTGGGTGGAGTTTGCATGTTCTCCCCGTGTTCATGTGGGTTTCCTCCGGGTTCTCCGGTTTCCCACACAGTCCAAAGGAACATAGGTGCGGTATAGGTGAATTGGGTGAGTTAAATTGTCTGCAGTGTATGTGTGTAAATAGAAGTGTATGGGTGTTTCCCTGTGATGGGTTGAAGCTGAAAGGGCATCTGCTGCGTAAAACATATGCTGCATAAGTTGTCGGTTCATTCTGCTGTGGCGACCCCTGATTAATAAAAGGACTTAGACGAAAAGAAAATGAATGAATGACAAGCTTATAACTGGTTTAAAAATTACAGTTTTGCTGAACATAAAGCAACATTTACAAAAGTCATTTTGAATCTACTTTTAATACTCCAAATAACTTACAAATATAAAGTGTATTATTTTTAAATGATCAGTTTAAAATACATTTCTACATTTTACATATTTCTAATACCAAAGAGCAAAACAAATCACTCAATTCTCACCTTTGGTGGCATGTTTTTGTAATAATCTTCATTTTTATATTGTGTGTCGTGACTTTTAGTCTGCCTTCGCCGTAGCTCCAGCACTGTATCTTTCCGCGGTAAACTAGTTCCTTGATACGACTAAATTAGCCTCTGTATCATATAACGAGATATATCTAAATTGTAAGTATACATTTCAACCGTATTCATGCATTAATCGTTTATAACACATCATAACATCGCATACATGGGATACTTTCCTCAATCGAAAACTTTTGTTGTATACGTGAGAAAGACTTTTACTTCCGGTTTGCCTTTTCCGGTCCTCTTTCCAGCCTCCCGTTCAAGATGGTGAGTCTTGAGCTTACACGATTGATAAGTGAACGTGTTTTAATGCAAGAATTCCTTTATATGTTTTCAAGTAAAACATATTATTAGGTGGTGTAGTTATCAAAGCAGTTGAATTGTTTATCTTCGGCCCCCAATATTTTACTATTAGACTGTAAGAGAGAAGAGTTTGCGGATATGATTAGCATGTGGCTTCAGCTTCGGTAACACGCGGTATGAGCAGGCCTGATACTGAGGGTTAATATGGAGCAAATTAATGACATGTAGTGCTTTTTTTATTATCGCCATTAATGTGATATGTTGGTTCTGGATGTGTTAAAGTTTATCTGCTGAATTAATATCAAGAGACTGACAGACTGCGGTCTGTCATAATGATTGAGTGTAAACTGAGTTATTGAGGCAGCATCGAAATAATGTATGCGATATATGGAATTATAAATTGAGGTAAAGTTGGTTTTATATTCACGTGTTCATTTAGTGAAAACTTGTGACATGCTTCTTATATTGTTTACTATGGTACTTTGAGTATTCGGTCTGAAATCACATGGAGGTGTGACTTGAAAACAACATTAACACTATTTATTTGACTGAACACTGTTGTACTTTGATACTCTTCGGCTGCTAATATGATTTCGCTATTTAGAATTTGCAAACAATACTTTTCTAAAATTAAATTGAGGAGAAATACTAAGGTTTTCTTGCAGTAATGACAACTAATATTTTCAAAAATTACATTTTTTAAAATATAATTTTTATTTCACAGAAATGCATTAGTTTGTGAGCAATGGCAAGTCTCAAACGCATTTGTAGTTTTTGTTTGGAAAACTGAATGCCCGATATTTCCAGATTTACTATATATTAATATTCAATTATAAGTGTTTTTTTCTGGCTAAATGTAAAATGCGTTATTTTTTTAAATGTGCTCTTACATTCATTGGCCAAAAATTTTATTTTTGCGTTAAATACTAAATGTAATATAACATTCTATAACTTTAAATCATATTAATCAGAATCAGAAAGAGTTTTATTGCCAGGTATGTTCACACATACGTGGAATTTGTTTTCGTGACAGAGCTTCCACAGTGCAACAGGATTACAGAGACAAGACAAAAAATATAATAAATATATTTAAAAAAATAGAAAAGTGCAGTGTAAATGCATGTAAAGTATCTCCTTTAAAGTAACTTTTGTAAAAATGAAATGTTGAATTGTTGTTGATCAAGGATAACACATTTACTTTAAAATAACTCACTTATTTTTATGTGTACCTAGTAAAAGAATAAAGCTGCTGTCACGCTGCACTTTTCTCCCCATAGTCTTCCATTCATATGCACGCGAATGCGTCAGATCGGAAAGTTTTGCAGTTCGCTGCATTGCAAAGTTCAAGCTTGGTGAACTCAGACATGGGAAATTGCATCACATGATTGCGTGAGACCACTCGACGATCAAAACATGACCTTTCTGGATAGAAATTTAAAATATGCACCAATCACCCACTTTGTAAAATGTCTAATCTTGTTTAATCCCGCCCCTTTTCCCAGTGCCATACAACAGAATTTCGCACGCACAAACTCTAGTGTGACCGCAGCATTAGTGATTACTTAATTGCATTCAATTTTAAATTGTTTTGCTTACAAATGGGTGAAACTTGGATGTTAAAAGTTGTATAAAGATTTAAAATTCTAACATATTAGTATTGGGACTGCACTTTGATATGTAGTTTTTAAAGGTCAAGTTCATTTATTTATAAAGCACATTTAAAATCAGTTACAAGATTAACCAAAGTGCTGTGCATAAGTCAAAGTAAATAGACAATGTAAAACAAAATAAGCCAAGAGAAGTGACTGGATAAATGTAAAAATTAAGCACTAGAAAAGACTAGTAAAATAATATTAAAAAGCTAAGCTAAATAGGTACATTTTAGGAGTGATTTAAAATAGACAGTGATGGAGCCTTTCTAATCTCAAGAGGGAAAGTGTTCCATAACCGAAGACCTGCCACAGAGAAGCACTGTCTCCTCTACAAGTCTTCAAAATGATGCTTTTTTAAGTATTTCTAATGTATTTGCTGTAAAGCACACTGAATGACATTTCAGTTAGTTTTTTTTGTAAATCGTGCTAAAAATGAGTCAAGCATCTTTCTTAGCTTATAAAAAAACTAGATACATTCTAATTACAGGGTTCATATTGTCATGGAAAACCTGGAAAAGTCATGGAATTTTGGTATGGCATATTTTTAGGCCTGGAGAAGTCCTGGAAATTAATTAAATGTCTCTATACTTCAATATAGATTATTGTCTTAACTTCTTTTATTTGTCTTTGGCCAAAAACATCCTCACATTATTGGTGCTGTCTAAGCATTATCTAAATAAATTTTACATAGAAACAAAAATAAATTAAAACTAAATATTGTTGCATGTTTTGATATGCTGTATTTGAACTTGCATAGTTTTTCTTATTTACCACAAATATGTAGACATTACATGAAACGTTATGGAAAAGTTATGGAATTTTAGTAGTAAAAATGTATGAAACCTGTAATTAACAAAACAAAAAAAAAGCTTTAGTCTCTTAATGCTTGAAAAAAAGCTCTTCTTGACAGAATTTGTTAAACAATAATAAAAAATGCTTTATTTATTGACTGAAGTGCATTGCTCAAAAGTGGAGGATGTTTCATTCAGAGTTTCTTTTATTCAAATATTTACCTCTTTTAAATGGGCAGACTAAGAAGAGAAGGAACAACGGCCGTGCGAAGAAGGGTCGTGGTCATGTCCAGCCCATCCGCTGCACCAACTGTGCCCGCTGCGTCCCCAAAGACAAGGCCATCAAGAAGTTCGTCATCAGGAACATCGTGGAGGCGGCGGCAGTGAGGGACATCTCCGAGGCCAGCGTGTTCGACTGTAAGAGTCTGCTTTATCCACTAAAACATCCATCCTCAGAGTGCTGTTAATGTGTGCTGGTCCTGATGAAAATGCTGTTTGTTTTGTAGCGTACGTGTTGCCCAAACTCTACGTGAAGCTGCATTACTGCGTCAGCTGTGCCATCCACAGTAAAGTGGTGAGGAACAGATCCCGCGAGGCCCGCAAGGACCGAACACCACCTCCCCGATTCAGGCCTAGTGTAAGTGCACTTGCTAAAGTGAACATTTGTTAAAGGGTTCATTCACCCAAAAATGAAAGTTCTGTTAATAATTACTCATCCTCTTAAATTATTAAATTTGGTTTGACATTTAAAAGTAAAAAGTAGCACTGGGCAAAAATTAATCGCATTTATTATAAAGGTTTGTTTTGACGTGTGTGTGTGTGTGTGTGCTCATGCTCTGTATATTATGTATATATAAATACACAGGCATGCATAAATTTAAGAATGTTTATATTTGGATATAAAATATATATGTATATGGTACAAATTATGTGTTTAAATATCTATGTGACAATTATTGTATAGTTTTTTTCTATGTAAGTGTATCACACACATTTAAAACAGACTTTTATTTTGGATGTGATTGTTATTAGTCTTTACCAAGCAATAGTAAAACATATATTGTATAATAAATAATTTGTTGATAATATAACATTTTGTATTCATAAGTGTGCATTTTTTCAATATTCCCCCAAGATTAGTAGTGTTTAAAGAAAACTTTGTGTATTAAGAGAGATAAAAAGTCAAAGCAAGATATTTATATACTTTATTAAAGGATTTTGGTATCATATTTTTGAGAACTTTCAACTCCCTACTACTTATTTCTCTTTATCGTTTATTTTTTTTTTTATTTTATGAATTTAATTGTCTACTTTTTGTATTGGTGTTAATGTAGATGTAAAGATTGTGAATGTAATTTGATTCAGTATTTTTGTGTAATTTTCAGTTATTAATGCCTTGCTGTTATTGTTCAAACATTGATAAAAAAAAAAAAACTTATGTCATTCCAATTCCCAAAGACATCTTTGTAACACAAATTAAGATATTTGATAATACAGGGCAAACGTCGTCACTGACGTATTACCTCAGTTCTGCATGTGATGCTTGGGCATGCGGACAGAGTATACTGCGCAGCACTTCTAAACATGCACCCTATACTGACACTGAACAGAAGAAACTTGAATAAAGTCATTATTTTAGTTTTCTATGTGCCCACAAGTATTAATTGTAGCATGTGGACAGTTTTTGAGGATGTTATCTGGTATTTTTCTGGACTTTGAACAAGATGAAGCCTTTTTATCTATGTAGGATGAGAGAGCTCTACTTTATGTTCTGAAGATGAACGCGAGTCTCTGGAGTTTGGAATGACATGAGTGCAGGTCATTAAAAAATAACAGAATATTGATTTCTAGGTGAACTAAACCTTTAGGGCACAGGTGTCAAATGCAGTTCCTGGAGGGCTGCCGCCCTATACAGTTTAGTTCCAACCCTGCTTCAACACACTTACCTGTAGGTTTTAAACAAAAGTGACTCAATTAGTTTGATCAGGTGTGTTTAATTAGGGTTGAAGCTAAACTGTGCAGAGCTGTGGCCCTCCAGGAACTGGATTTGACACCTGTGCTTTAGGTTGTGAAGCACTGAACACTGTTTCTGGGTCCAAACATCTACTCAGTTGAATTGAGAAAAATATTTCCGTAATATATTCACATAATATTCCCAAGACCACTGTTAGGCTTGTGACACATTAAATACCCATTTTCCACAGGCTGGTTTGCAGCAAGAGTCTAGTTATAAAATAGTTTTTTTGTATTTTGACACCCAAAACATCATTGAGCTAGAAGTAGCACTTGCATCTGGAGCTGAGAGCGGGGCTACCGTTAAGTTCTTGGCACATTGAAATCTGAAATTTTTGTTTGCGGTATTTATTTATTTTTTGTATATATATGCGAAAAATTTGTCACAAACACACCGAGTCTAATGCATATTAATGAATCCATTACAAAAATGCAAAACATTTCGAAGTCAGTTTAAGCAGTGATACTTTGTTCTCCTCTCTTCTCCAAAGGAATGAGGAATAGGCTGCATGTTGTGTTCATCCAATACTGCATAGAGAGGAAGGAGAGATCAGCTCATTATCAAAGAGCTGCGCTACGATTATCCCGAAATGCAAAGTTTGTTTCAGGAAATCAGTTAAATTTTGATACATTGCTTGTGATACTGAACACATTCACATACGTAAACAAATCCTGAACAGAGACTGGCAGTAATAGATGGTGACGTGTCGAAGTAACGGACCGAAAGTGGACCATGCTTTCTAATATAATGTCTATGGGCAGTATGTCAAATGTATAATCACACACACACACACTTCAAGCAACAGCCGTGGAGATGAGCGCCAGTCACTGAATCCAGCATATAGGGGCTCTCAATTGTCCTACACATTCTGTCTTTATTTTATGCACTGTGTTTGTCAAAGTTATGTAGCTCAAATGACGGCATTCTGTCTTTTGCTTTTCGCGTTTACGGTGGCTCTAAACTCTCAAAACATCTCTCAAAGTATTTTCTCATATGAGAAAAGCGGGAAAAAACAAACACGGTTTGAATTTTTTTATGACGGACTAAAGTTTCAGAGGCAGTGTGTCAATACGTGAGGTTGAATTTATCGTTTAGTGTGCGAACATTACGGTTGAAAATTTTGAATTCAGTGTGCAATAACCTATACCGTGACCACAGTGAGGGCCATATTTGAAATAGCATCGCTTTTAATTCTTGTATATATAATTTACGGTGCACTACAGGAACATTATTATCATGCACAATCTCAGTCTATACAAAATATGGTGCGTTATGTTAGAGCATGTTAAATTCACTGTTTGGATGCTGAAGTAGGTTTGCAAAGTTGACATTAATAACAACACATCAGTAATAACGCATTTGTGTTTGGTGCTTCTGCATTTGAGTTGCTGGGAGAGATGAGTCGTATACAGTAATGTCAAACCTGGCTCTACAGTAGCTCTACCCAGTGGAAAAGCAAAAAAAAAAAAAACGACTAGCCAGATGAACTAGCAACAGTTTAGTGCTAGTGGAAATGGGCTAACAATGTCTCTTTTGCAAAATCATATTGTTCATTGCTGCATCCCTTCAATATTTAAACCAATTATAAAAAATGAATCGCTGTCTGTCCATCTGAGATTATGCATGGATATAATCATTTACAATCATGATTTTCAATAGTATCGCAGCACACTGAGTGTGTATTAGTAGCAGTTGGTGTTTGTTTGGACCCAGAAGTTTAGCAAGCTGATGAAGCGCCACAGCTGCAGGACATTAAACTTGATGTTTTATGTAGTGCACTTGAAGTTTTGTGTGGATCTCAGCATTTTCTATTTCTCTGTTTTCCTGCAGGGTGCTGCACCCCGAGCTCCACCAAAGCCCATGTGAATCACTTCATCTTCACATCCTGTGCATTTTTATGCAGAAAAATAAAACAAAAAATATCTGAAACAGATCCAGGTGTTCCTGCTGTTTTTATAGTTTGTTTCTGCTCTGTGGGTTGAGTTTGAGGAGCTCAGTCATGTTTGATCATCCTTAAAGTCTTAAGTAATGTTATCATTTTGTTATTATGACTGATAAAACATCTCTTATTACTGTATATTTAACTTCTGAACAACATCTATCAGTTTATAATCTGCTGGCCTGAATAGAGCACTCACTTTGGCACAAATCAATTTCTTATTTTTACACCTTTATGAGGTTTTGATATTTTACATATTGAATTTAATGCAATCAGTTTTAGAATCTATCTACATTAAATTTAAAGCACACCTTTAAAGTAATAGGACTGCGTTATTATAATACTTATTAATATTGTGTCTTTAAGGAATAATAAAGGCAAAGGTGTGCATTGATGCGTTATATTTGATTGAAATATTGTTCTTTAATTCAATAATTTATCTGATCTTTGAATTGATTTACACAGAACTGTTGAAATTAGTTTAAGGCAAGCACTGCGTGAGTTACTACTACGATTAGCAATAATCATTTAGTTTACTTCAGTGGATTAGTAATTACAGCAACTGGTTACTCGAAGGGTCTAGATGCAGACTTGGTCCAGTTCCATACAGAGCTGCATGCAATGCTTTTAGTGTCAATGCCTACCCTTACCCCTCACATTAACACCACTAGCTTCCATAGATATTAGTTCTCGCCTACACTATTGTTGTCTTTTGGAAGGAATGTGTCAATAGAGCCGCCATTTTAGTACAGGATAGCGCCCCTTTGAAATAAATGTGGAACCAAAGTGTAGTGGAGTACTGGCCATCAAGAGCCACAGATATAAACGCATATCTATGATCGGGAGTTTTCCCGCTGGTCAGTGTGCAAATATATATTTTTAATTTTACATCACTTTCTACATCGAAGTGTTCACATGGGCATTCCTAACAAAGAGTGTGTGTTTGTGTGAATGGAGATGTGTTATCCTCCCTCCCTGTTAAATATGATCTAATCTGTGTCCTGAAACACCACCTGTCCTGCTTTCACTTAATTCTAATGGACAGAGTGATTCATTTGTGAATGAATCTCCGTTATGAATGATTTGTGTGAACCATCAATATCTCTGCATCTCAATTTGCATATCCACCTTTCTGATCTAAATGATATATAACATTTGTAATATTCAATCATTTAGGGTGGACAGTATGCACGTTGAGGCGCAGGCACCGTCATGTTATCAGGCACCCTTATAAGTTATGTCAAAAACAAGCCGTTACTTCACTTAGCAGACAATAATACAAGTTTCTGCCATCAGCGTCTTGTCATATTTCATTTACATTGTTTGCTAATTTTAATCAACCAAACTAGCATAAGGCTAGAATTTAGTGTGATTTGGTGCTACTTTGCCTTATGGTGAATGCAGTGAGAGACTGTATTATCATCAATCATTAATAATGTTACTTGTTGAGCACAAAAGTTCATAACATACAAAAATGTAAAAAACTAAATCTTACCTATGAAATGTGACGCCTTTATGCTTTGTTTGCTCATTACTACACCCGTACACCGCTAAAGTCCAGTATATTTACATTGGCTTTAGTTTTGACTAGTGCGGTTGAATGACTTTAGTCCTGGGAGCACTGTACAAATATGGCGGCAGTATTGAATCATGCTTAGGGCCCGTATGTGACATCTAGTGTGTGTGTGTATATATATATATATATATATATATATATATATATATATGTATCAGTGGTGTAGTCGGGACTCCGTATGCCTACTTTTTTCCACTAGCTCTTTGGGTATTACGACTTCTGAGGATCAATAATTGCGTATACCCTCAGTATACTTGTTTTGCTGATTGGACTTCCCTAATTTATGCGTATTCGCATCTCTTAACTGTATACCAAGTGCTTTTTTTTAACTCTCATCTTAATTTGTTGCAATTGGTGCATTTTTGTTCATATTTTGCGCCATTCCCTGCCCCTGACGACCACAGCAGCTGTGAGAAAATTTCATGAGTTTTTCAAAGTCTGAATGATGTCTCGCTGAAACGTTCCGGTAAAATAATAAAATAGCATGGGCAGGTTGGGTGGGTAACAGTACACAACCTTTTTTTTAGGACTACACCACTGATCAATACACACATCCACGGTTAGTTAGCCTACCACAAAGCAAAATTTACCTGGCCCAAATCTGGCCCACACAATCAGCTTTTGCTTGGCCCACACGCCACAGTGAATTACAGCATATGACGACCAAGTCTGGCTTCCATACAAGGGCCAAACATCTGGGCCAAGTCTCAGCCAAGGTAATAACCCATAATTGGGCCAGATATGTTGGTGTGAGACAAATGCAATGAATTTGATAAACCCATGAAACAAACCGATTAGTAGAATTTTTCTTTACTCAAAAATAATTTTAAAAGTATTTTTAAAGAGGGTCAAGATAGGCCAAACTAACATGGCCCACATATACATTTTTAACATCTGGGTCAAATACTACATTTGATCTGGCCCATATAATGAGGTCACATTTGGGCCAAGTCAGTTTGCTATGTGGGATGTAGGACCGGCCTGGTACATTTGGGGGTCCTAAGCAGAATAATTTTGGGGCCCTACCTTGCTCTAAATAGTAGAGTATCGCCATTGCAATTCAGCCGACAATATTTTATTGATTTTATTGCTTAATAAATACATTCAATGAAACAGAAAAGTAAAGCCTGATTTCTTCTACCTAACTGTCTGAATGGTTTGTACATTTTAAAACAGCTCTTTTTGTGTCAACTAACAGCTTGAAAAATGAAGAATTAAACAATATTTAATAAAGGAACCAGTGATTCCTACTTTGCGACCTTCTAAAACACATTGCATTAATTTAGCAAACAGATTGAAGATTCTATAATAAGATCGTAGGTTGATTTATTTAATTTTTTTATAAATCCCAAAAGCAAAAACTCTGCAATAAAGCGACACTAAACAATAATTTATTAAATGCAGTACTTAGTAATAAAATATACATCCTGAACTCAAAACTCAAAACAACCACAACAACAACAAAACAATTAAGATTAATGCAAAATTGATCCATAAATAATCTATATATCTATGTTTATATATATATTCATTAATTTTCTTTTCAGCTTAGTCCCTTTATTAATCCGGGGTCGCCACAGCGGAATAAACCACCTATGTATCCACCACATATTTTACGTAGCGGATGCCCTTCTAGCTGCAACCCATCCCTGGGAAACATCCATACACACTAATTCACACTCATACACTTCGGACAATTTAGCCTACCCAATTCACCTCTACCACATGTCTTTGGACTGTGGGGGAAACCGGAGCAACCAGAGGAAACCCACACAAACGCAGGGAGAACATGCAAACTCCACACAAAAACGCCAACTGACCCAGCCAAGGCTCGAACCAGCGACCTACTGACTGCGCCACTGCGTCGCCAATATATTTACTTTTTTACCTGCAGTTTATTTCTCAAAAATGCTAGGCCCCTGAATCTGAAGTGGCTTGAAGCTAAAATATAAATCACACACAACAAACACTTTCACTGGTCACTTTTTTCACTCTTTCAATTGAGACTTGCAGTTTTTATTGAGCAACTCTGTAGTTTTCCATCATTATAATTGTTTTGATATAAACATATATCAAAATCTATTTTTAATAAATCTTTTTTGTTACATGTTAACTTCTATGATTTTTTCATATTAGTCAAACATCGTGCAGCAATATACAGTGACAAACCAATGACAAACAAATGACAAATTAAAAACACTCACCTCCTCTTTCTCTACCTATGTGGGACGAGGACAATCTCCTATAACCTGCAATAACACAAGAAAACACAGATCAAATATGAAAATAAATTTAAAACAAAGTAAATAAATAAAAGTAAATAAATAAATTAAAATTAGTAAATTAAAAACAAAAGGAAAAATTTGAACAAAACAAAGTGAAAATGAAAAAAGTACAACAAAACAAATGAAATAATCAGAAAACAAGAACGCAAATAAAAACTGATTAAAGAAATTGTGCTCTTTAAAATTACTCTTTTCTCAGAAATCTCAAGATTCGCACAGAAATGCTCTGCAAAAGTCGCCTCGTCTCTCAAAAAACAGATTGAGATGAGTTGGGTTGTTTTAATATGCAGTTTATTTCATAACACGCTCAACGAACTTGAACGATCAGAGCGCCATCTTAGATCAACCCGCGGCCTGCGCCCCCCTCCTTCTCCCCCCACCACTAATGACAAATAAATAGAACGAATAGAATGCCGTGACGTCACAGAACAGCATAGTTCAGAATTCCTCAAAGTGACAAACAAACGAGTACAGTGAACAGTGAGTTAATGACTTTAACGACTTGTTTTGCATCTCAAATAGCGAATAATATGTCAGCTGTGTTTTTTACTCGAGTTAATACGATCACGACTGACTTTGTCAACGATAATAATCAGAGTGACATGATGGCTTCTCCTACACCTCCTACCATGATGAGAAGCCCAACAGGTAAGATGAGAGTTTACAAAAACGGTGTATTCCCACGTATTATTTAATAATACAGTAAATTATTCAGTAAAAAGTAAAATAATAATAATATATTGCCATGTAAGGTTATTAACGTACAGACTTAAGAGGCAAATATGCAACGTCTCTTCATAGTAATGTGTTTTTTTGTGTTTAGTTATGGTTTTGTATATATTTGTGACTGAGCCCTGCTGTCATTTTATGTATTGACATTCTGGCTTTTAAGTTTTTTCTTTACACTCAACAGAAATTGTGCCTTGTTAACGTTACTTGGCATTTTTGTATTACTTTAATTGAAATCCTATGTGTAGACCTACACAGTCATTTTCTTAGTTTTTGATGGTGTGGAGGAATATTTGTTATACTTTAGCAAACTGAGTGAGAATATTATATTTAAATCTTTATTTGTTTAAGCAGGGATGAATGAATACAATTGAGGTAAAGTTGGTTTTAAATTCACACATTCTGACTTTCTCCTTAATAATATAATAACAGAAAAATATTGTTTTAAATTCTAAATATTAACAGCCAATGACTGTCATCGTACAAGATTGTTTACTGTCCCTTAAATAGTGCTAATGTTGATTTGAAGTCCTACTTACATGCGATTTCAGACCCAGTATTCAAATTAGCATGGTCAACATTATATATGGACCGTTAAATGAACAAATGTGCAAATATAAATCCAACTTCATCTCAATATTAATAAATGTCTATAGCTCTGTTTCTGTAACTGAAGTTCTGGAGCAAGACTTCTCTTTTCATTTGGATTTCTAAGACTGATTGTTAAATGTTTCAGGTTATAATTTCTCACATATTTCTTAACTGAAGATCCAGAGCGAGAGAAATTGTTCAATTTGAGTTTGACGATTGCTAATGGAAAGTTGAAAAAATGTTGATTTATTTTCATTAGTTTTTTTGTGGTGGAGAAGTGGTGCTTGAGGAAGAATGTAGATGTAGCACCCACTGACAAAAAAATAAAAGGCTACATAAATTTGAATAAACATTGTGATGGTGATTGTTAAATAGCTCAAACTATAACTGGTAAAACTCCGAATTTTGACTAAAAATGAGTGATTATAATAGTTTGCATTTTGTGTGAGCGGGAGTGAAATGTTTATTTTTGCTAAATAGTTGCTTATAGGATTTTTCCTTAAGTCTAATATGGGCTTATGACTTACCGACTATTTGTCAGCTTGTATTTGTCATTTTAAGTAATAGAGATGATTTGCAATTCCATGTAATAAATGTTAGCTTTTAAACATTTTCTATTATAATTGTACATTTATTATTGTTGTTTCTTTTGTGTGATTGTCTTTTATATTTCTAATTTACAAAAGTGTGTTTATTTTAAACCTGTGGTTAAAGAGTTTTCTAATGTTTTCCTGTTTATTTCCATTCTTTTAGCAAACCCAGAGAAAGGAAGGAAAGGGAAAAGAGCCTCTGCTTTCTTTAAGAGAGCATGGAAGGCTGCAAAGCGCCCTTTCCTTTGCTGTGACCGGGACAGAGTGGTCCCCTTTGAATCACAGTCAGATATCGACGATTTCGAGCATCTGCCTGTTCCGGGTCCCTCCAGGACCGTCGCAGCACATGCAGACCTTGAGCCGGTGTGGCAGCCAGGCCAGGTCTGTGAAAATCCTCAGCCGTTGAGTGTTCCGGGCCCCTTCAGCATCAAGCAAACAGCAGATGTGGCAAATGCAGATCCGGCCCGTCCTGAGTCCTCAACGGCCCTCACAGGTCATGTTGAACCTGAGCAGATGCGTCCGCCAGTCCAGGTCTGCGACCGTCTCGAGTCGTTGGCTGTTCCAGGATCATCCAGGATCAAGCCAACGACCATCGCAGATCATGTTGACCCTGAGCAGATGCGTCCGCCAGTCCAGATCTGTGAAGACCCTCAGCCGTTGAGTGTTCCGGGCCCCTCCAGGATCAAGCAAACAGCAGATGTGCAGAATGCAGATCCGGCCCGTCCTGAGTCCTCAACGGCCCTCACAGGTCATGTTGATACTGAGCTGGTGTGTCTCCCAGGCCAGATCTGGGAAGATCCTCAGCCAATCAGTGTCCATGGTCCCTCCAATATTACGAAAATGACGGATGCAGATTCGGCCTGTCCTGAGTCGCCTCCGTCTGTTCAAGACCCCTCGAAAATTGATGGGACTGATGGTGAGTCCTCCTGAATTTGGTTCATTTTAGTTCTGCCATCTGTTATTTTTTATGCTTTGCTGTTTTTAGCTTATAAATCAGACAGTGTCAGTTGTTAAACTATTGGTTGTGTATTAACTAATACAGTGCTATACATATATGAGTACACCCCCCACAAATCTCTCATTTAAATGAATATTTTCTATAGGATGCTTTACAATATTATATTTGTGCGTGTACATTAGTTTAGTCAGTACTGAAGCCAAATCTGGAGCTTATCTAACAAAATAATTACAATAATGGTTAAAAATTAGTAGCCCAAATTTATATGTTAGGACAAAATATTAAATTTAATTTTCAAAATGAGCAAAACTCTAAGAGAAACTAAAAATATAGTTAATTTTGTTGAAATGTTGTCGTTTGTAATTTTTTTTTTGCAATATTTTGCATGAATTTAAATGTGTTATCTTTCCATTTTTAAAGATGTTCTGTGACTAAAATATTATTTTAATAAATAAATCTGTTTAATAAATCTGTTTTGTTCAAATGCACCAATATATATTACCCATATTCACAGAGAAATGGATAAAGACATTCATTTTCAAAATGGGGTGTACAGCATATATGAATATGCTGAGCACTGTAGCTGCAGCTCTGTTCATGGAGATGTTTCTGTTTGTTTTCTTCATTTTAGAAAAACCCAAGAAAGGAAGGAAAGGCAAAAGAGTCTCTGCTTTCTTTAAGAGAGTATGGAAGGCTGCAAAGCGCCATTTCCTGTGTTGTGACACAGATATAGTCCAGTATCTTACACCACAGCCTGAGCCCGAGCCCGAGCCAGAACCAGAGCCAGAGTCAGAGTCAGAGTCAGAGCCCGAGCTGGAAGATAAAGCGGACTCTGAGGCAGTGTCAGTTGAAGTTACACCTGAAAACGCAGAACCAGCTGACCCTGAGTCAGTATGTCTGCCAGGCCAGGTTCCTGAGGAGCCTAAAAAGGCTTCTGGGCTCACTTTTGGTAAGTCATCATTTCCTTCTATGTTTAGTAATTCATAATTAATATAAATTAGTAATCAATGTACTCCTGTGATTCTGATGGAAGTTACTGCTTTTAGCTCATTGCATTAGATCCAGATTCAAAGGATAGGAGTCATTTATTTGATCTGTTTCATACTAGACAATCCAAGTTAATCTCC
Organism: Danio aesculapii; assembly: GCF_903798145.1. Taxonomy (NCBI): domain Eukaryota; kingdom Metazoa; phylum Chordata; class Actinopteri; order Cypriniformes; family Danionidae; genus Danio; species Danio aesculapii. Next base: position 52,061,645 of record NC_079440.1, on the reverse strand, counting down.
CTGCTCTTTTTCTGTTTTTCAGGATCTATGGTGGCTCTTTTTGAAGTGAAAGACCTGATTGGAGAAGGAAGTTTTGGCAAGGTGTATCTGGCATCTCACGTATTTAATGAGAGATCAAAGGTAGGGAACTATTTTTGAAATTCAGTCAACATTTTCCTCCTGATTATTAAATATAGATAATTTGTTGGCTTTAATTTCACTTGTTGTTGTTTCTCCGCAGGTTGCCCTGAAGTGGATCAAGAAGCGTGAACAGGACCGTTATCTCCACATTGTAAGTTGAATAATTCACACAACAGTGAAAATGTGCGGACCATTTACTCATCCTTCACTTGTCACGTACCTGTTTGGAGCACTTTAAACGGAACTCAAAAGCAGATATGTGGGAAACAAGTAGCCACTGACTTCCATTGTAGAAAAAGAAAATGCTTATGAAGTCAATGCTTACTGGTTTTCAACATTCTTCAAAATGTCTTCTTTTGTGTTCAGCAGAAGAAATAAACCCAGAGAGAAGTTTTGTACACATGAATGTAGGGCTGTGGAATTAATTCAAATTCATTTAACATTAATGGAGATAAAGATGATCATTGCGTCATATCGCGGACCCTTGTAAAGCAGTCTGCATTCATTTCTACACACAGCTCAGTTTCACGTGGAAATCAGTGAAATCATGTAGCGTGACTTTTGCAGCACGGGATGTGCTTGATTTATTAGAGTGTATATGATTGATTCATTGATGTCTTCAATAGTGCTAAAGAGAGCTTGTGCTGTTGTGTGCATGTGCTCAGCCTCAGAGACGGACAGAACACACATGTAGAGTCCTCTTTTAGCTTAAACTGCATGACTAAATGCTCAAATACAAGCAAAAATGTGTCAAAACATGGAGCTTAGTGATTATTTACTTCGTGACAAGTTTTTGTTACTGTACTTTGTGTCATTCTGCTTTGGTAATATCTTTGAAATCTGTTTTTTTTCTAGGATGGTCATTCCACACCTGTGCTTGCGGAAGTGGCAATGATGCTTAGGCTGATGAATGCCCCAACTTGTCCCAGCATCATCACATTACACCACTGGATTGAGAATGAGAACGACTTCGTTCTCATTCTGGAGTACCCACAGTCATGCCAGAACTTGGCTCATTACGTCAGACGTACATTGGACATTGATGAAAACCAAGCACGCCGGTTAATGCGTCAGTTGGTACAAGCTGTCAAGTTCTGCGCTGAGCGTGGAGTTTTCCATGGTGATATACACCCGGGGAACATCCTGGTGACTCAACCCCGATTAGAGCTCAAATTGATTGACTTTGGTTGTGCTCGGCCAATTACCAGCGAGCCTTTCAAAAGCAGCGATTATCGAGGTGAGTTGGCATTTTGTTAGTTTCTTTGGTCACAGTATTGTCTTATGAAATGACTGAATTCTGAACCCGTCTCTCTTACAGGAGCCATATTTTACAGACCACCTGAGGTTTTAAGGGATCCCACATTCTTTCCTAACCCGGCATACGTCTGGACATTAGGCATCATCCTGTATGAAATATTGCATGGACAATTGGCCTTTCGCACCACACATTCGATAATCATTGGAGACCTTCAGACAGACCTCACCTTATCGTCAGGTAAGCAGACACCTCTAAACAATCTCAGCCTCAGTGACAGAATAAAGTATGTCAGTCACAAGTAAAAAGGATTAAATATAATGGTTACAGGCACTGTAGATATTAAAGTCATTGAATTGTGGATGTTTTGTAATTTGATGTAGTAAGATTTAAACACCTTCATGAATCTTGAGTATGCAGACATGTTTCACACTCTCTGTGACACTTTTCAGAATGCCTGGACCTGATTTCCCAGTGTTTGATTCGTAATCCAGAGAAGCGACTACAGTTACATCAGGTTGAAGAGCACCGGTGGTTCAATCCAACGAGCCCAAATCCTGTGCAGCAGCTAGACAAGAGGAGGTAGAGGAACACACCGAGCACAACACTACATCTTCATTCTTTCTTTGCTTCATGCTATTCCTGTTGTTTTCTCTTCTGCTCTTTTTAGAGTTACAAGTCTTATTTGACCTTCATATTCTGCTTTAATAACTTTGTGTTATTTCTGATTGTTTTTCTTCATTTTAGAAAAAACTAAAGAAGCGAGGAAGAGGAGAGCACCATTTGCAGAAATGTCATTAAAGGGACACTTTACCCAGAAATTCAGTTATTAGTTACTCTGTAATTCCAAACCCCCAAGACCTTACTTTCCTTCAGTGTCAGTTCATGACGTGTGTTGATGAGAGCTCTGTCCTGTAAACACGACACACATACAGTGCAGTCCAGTACTTCTGAAGTCATTAGTTTTGTTTGATTATTTTTGTGTTTTTCTTTCTGCATAAAAGAAGTTTCGGTTCAAAATGACAGCTGTAGCTCCAAACCCCTGACACCTTTCTTCATCTTCAGAAAACAAATGAAAATATTTGAGATGAAATCAAACCATGAGAGCTCTGTCCTGCACTGTATGTGTGTCCACTGCTGACGTTTACCTCAGGTGTGTCCACGTATTGTTTAAATCAGAGGAAGTCGCGCAGACCTCTGGGTTAAACGTCAGCAGTGCGACACATACAGTGCACTGGGCTCTTATGAACGTGTGGTTTGAGGGTCAGAGAGCTCTCAGATTTCATCTAAAATGTTTTAATTTCTCAATATGAACTGAACATGAATATGAACTGAGGACATGAGGTGAGCAATTAATGACAATAATGGTAATTAATGAAACTCTGAAACTGGACTGACACAGTTTCAATGTTCTTCGATGTTAAGCTGCTTTGACACAATCCACATTGTAAAAGCGCTATAGAAATGAAGATGAATTGAACTGAATTAATGATAAAACTCCATTAGGAAATCCTTGTGTTGTCACAGTTGTCTCCTCTAAAGTGTCATCAAAGATCTGCTCAACTATTTTCTACCTCATAAATGAATCTGGTGTTCTGTCATAAGAGAGACTGATTGTTTTAGCATTAAGTGTTCATAATTGTTTTGTAATGAATTGTTCTTTGAATTGTTTTGTAATTAATTGCTTTTCTATATTGTTGGCTAATAATTCAAATAAAATCATGTGAATCAAACTGAAGCTCTGATCATCATTTCTGTGAGTTTTCTAAATGACTCCTTACTCAATTAAATAGATAGTTCTCCCTAAACTATTTACTCCAAACCTGCTTATGAGTGTCTTTCTTCTGTTGAACACTAAAGAAGATACTTTAAAGAAATCTGAAAATCTGTACCCATTGATGTCCATAGTAGGAAAACAAATACAATGGAAGTCAATAGTTACAGGTTTCCAGCATTTTTCAAAATAGCTTCTTTTGTGTATAACAGAAGAAACTCATAGTAAGGGCTGAGGAAAAGATGACAGAATATTCATTATTGGGTGAAGAAATGTTTTTAACAAACCAGTAGTGCCATATACTATGTTTAACACAGATTTGTGGAGTCTGTTTAGCCAAATGGAACCAAAGAGTAGGTTTAACTATTAGACAATATGTTGTTTTATATTACAATATATACAACAAAGAGTGTACTGGGATAATCTCTGATTTAAAGGGCACATTGGTGTAGGATTGGGTTTTAAAACCACAGCGGTTCGAACTGTAGTTCTGCCGAATGGGCAGTATTAATAGCTATAAATGTGGGAGAGCGTTGATATTATGTGATTGTATTGTATTGCAATATGGAACAGTTAAGTGTAAATCAAAAGTAATTCACAAATACTTGAAAATGAAATTATTTAATGACAATAATTCTCTATTGTTACAACAGAATTAGTTACAAAATAATTGTATAAAATGATCAAATATGAAATTATAAAAGCATATGATATAAATTGTACCCAGCTTAAATGTTAAATTAAAGTTACCAGAGGTAGAAGGAGAGACACAGGGGGAGGGAGAGAGAGACAAAGAGAGCAGGCCCAGAAGTTAGCCTGACTGCAGTAGAGTCAGAGAAGATTCAGAGGTGGAGAGGACCAGAGGAGGAAAGCAGACCAGGAAAGACAGGCCAGGAAAAGAAAAGAGACAGAGCAGCGTTTTACCACCTATTTTGTATCTTTCCTGACCATGTGACTAAAGCCCAAATGTTGAGACATTCAAACTGACCAATCAACATGTGACCACATCGTAAAACCCCCAAAATCCACATACCAGGCCCTGATCTTATCAGTATCTGCCTTTGGAGCCAGTATGGACCTTCTTGAGTCAAAAATACATGTTTTGTCATGTAAACAAATGCATATAATAATTTAGCCTCTTACATTGGTATTTCTATTTCATATTTAATATAAGTCTTTTGTGTCCCCAGAATGTGTCTGTAAAGTTTCAGCTCAAAACACCCATCAGATTATTTATTATAGCTGTTTGAAGTGTTTATATTATAGCTGAAAAAAAGTTGTTGCTGTTTTTTTGTACTGGCCCTTTAAGGCTAGTCCTCCCTGCCCACCGTTCCCACCTGCCATTTCAGCAATCGCTGCCCTCGGCTGCCTCAGGAAGCAAATCTCTCATGTGTGTGAGAAATACTACAGTAAGAACTTTAACAATCAGTATTTGATGTATTTTTAGTGGCGTTGCAACAATGAGTTACACACAATGTCCTTACAAAGTTCACACACACACATAGCGCAGACACATACACAAACACACAGTGTAGACACACACACACACACACACACACACACACATAGAGAAAGACAGCGCGTTAAGCTTTTGCACGCATATGTGACAGGATACAGGTTAATATCCACTGCTGTATGGATATCTCTTATATTAATGTACAAAATAAACCTGATTTAACGTAGGATTGAAGCGTCTTCTTTTATAATTGTTCTGACTCGCTGATGAAGTGAATCTGAAGTGAATCGCTGTAATTCATCACACACATGCTCTGTTTTAAAACATGTTAAACTTGTAAAACTCACTCTTGATCAGGTTTGATGATGATTGATGATCCTAGCGAACTGAACAGACCTTTTATTCCCGGCTGCTTTGCGCTCGTCCTCTCTTGATGATATGATTATACACATGACTACCAGGACATGTTAATACGCAGCTGTCAATCAATATTGGTGGGCGGGGGGACCGCACTCCTACGTAAAGTTGCGGTCGATCTGAAAACCGCTCCAATTGGTCCACCGTTTTTATGTTGTTAAATTTGAAAAAAAGGACTGGGTGTGTTTATTTCACCCTAATATGACAGTTTATACACTATACTTACACACATTTCTGTCCAAACAGCTTGTAAAGTAGATTTTTCACCATAGGTGCCCTTTAAACAGCAGAGTTTCACATTGTTAAACTGTACACTGTTAACCCTTACTGTAGATTATGCAGTAAATAACTGTAAAATAGCCAGTGTTTTGCTGTAATAAAAGGAAGCAATATTTTACTGTAAAATGAGCAGGATTTCTATGAAACTGTGTAGTGCGAAGAATAAATTATAGTAATCTACTTTTATGTAGCCATTACAGGTAGTAACTGTGATAATAAATGGTAAATTACTGTTCAACTGTTACTGAGCCATCTACTCTGATGCTTTTAATGTTCTTTATATAGAAAAGTGCGTTTATCTTAATGCAGAAAACAATGATTTAGACATTGACACAAACACATACACAGGATGTCTGTCTTATTCTAAACACAAAACTGTGACAAAACTTTTCAGAATATGTTGGCCCTTTAAGGGAGCCAGGTGTTTGATTTGTTTACTTGTGAGTGCTCCATTCTCTGTTTAGCAGTTTAGATGCAGAGTCTGATGTTTTAAGCTGTGGTGTAAAGTAACTAATTACAAATACTCAAGTTACTATAATTGAGTAGTTTTTCTCAGAAATTGTAATTCACTAAGTAGTTTTAAAAATGTGTACTTTTACTCTCCATCGAGTACATTTTTAGTGCAGTATTGGTACTTTTACTCCAATACTTTCCTTCAACCTGCAGTCACTACTTTATATTTTCCTGTCTATGTGAATTAGAAAAATCAGTCCTGTGATTCCTGTCCAATCAGATAAATCACATCATAATGAACTACCTCAAGACATGGGTGATTTATAATTGCAGAAAACTGTTTGGAAGCATTAAAAGTGTCCAAGTAGATGTCTGAAATTTTTACACACATTGACCTAGACTGTTTAGTTGCATGTCACTGATGAGAAGATGATGGATGTTTACTGTATGATGACAGGTAACAGGTTTGACACCTGTTGCACCTGTGCAACGTTGTGGGGACGTTGCATTTTGTTTGGAAATGAAAATTGGGTTGACGTCAGAAGTCAACATCAGGGCGACACCAATGTCCACCGTCCAACCTAAAATCAACCAAATATCAATGTCTAATAATGATGTTACAGCTTGACGTTGTGTGGACGTTACCACTATGACGTCTATTAAATGTTGGATTTTGGTTGCCATGCCTGACGAATAAATATCTGTATTTGTCGTCAATATGACGTTGGTTTAAGATGTTGGCTTGACATTGGATTTTGGTGACTTTCTAACACAACCTAAAATCAACGAAATATCAACGTCATTTGATGTCGTTATTTTTACATCAGAATGACGTTTTGTCCTTAGACGCTGGCTAGACATTGTATTTTGGTCACCTGACGTCACGACCTAAATCTAACCCAATATGAACAGTGTGTGCCTGCTGGGCAATAACTAAATGCACTACAGAATGTTACGTTTACATGCATCCACAAATTACATGTAAATGCATCAGCTTTTTACAGTGTAATACTCACTACTCATGAGTACTTTAAAAGGGCTACTTTTTACTCATACTTTAAATAATATTTACAACAGATACTTTGACTCTACTGACACTACATTTTTGGGCAAGTAATGGTACTTTTACCTAAGTATGATTTTTCAATATTCTTTCCAGCACTGATTTTAAGCCATAAATAAAAATCTACAACAAGTAAAATGTGTTCAAATGTGTTTGAGGGTCTCTAAAGTAAGTCTGTGTATTACGTTATGTTGTTGTACTGAACTGTATTTGAAGGCTACATTGTTAGCTAGTTAGCCTCTCCTCATATAACTTCTCACATTACTTTCAGTATATTTATTCATTGGATATTGCCTATTTCTATAATGTACAGATGCTAACAGTGTCATGTGTCTTTTTGGCAAATGAGCAGATTATATACACATAAAAAGCATTCAATTCCAATCTCCTCAGTTAGGTAGTTAACGTGCACAGGAATCATCACAGGGATTCGCAAACCTCTACTGTCAGGTCCCAGGTTGTGAATTTGTTGCTAAGTATTTCAGAGCTGTGTTTCCAACTATGAATTCATAAGGACAATAGAAACATTTGTTTTCTTGAACTTTTTAATGTAAATAAAAATAAGATTGCATTTGGATCCTTTGGATTCTCTGTGATGCCGACTTTATTTATTTATTTTGGTTTTATAATTATTTTAAACTTTTTTATTGAGAATTGATGTGTGCGGCTGTTTTTCGACAAACATGTTTTTAACCATATCTAGAGTAAGTATGTGTGTGTTCTTTTGATATGCTATTTTTTTTTTAATTATTTGAAACTTAAAAAAAATGTATTAAGTGTTTTTTTTTCTTTTGGTTCTTTTTGTGTTTTTGACCTTACATTATTTTAACCTTGTATATCAGGAGTCAAGTAATGCCACATTAGAGTTATTCAAAGGTAAGTATTATACTGTGCATGAACGACACAGATTTAAAGGTAAAGTTAACAAATCTCTCTCTTAAACAGCACTTCCATACATTTTTTGCAGAGGCTCAATGAAGTGGACTGGAAAACCTCAAATGAAGTAAGTAAAAGTGGTATTTGAAGAATAAAGATTTCTTAAATAAATGCATAAATCAGGTTATCTGTTTTGTTTTTTATTGCTAAAGGTTTGAAACAACATGAGGATCAGTGCTGAACGATTTTTTGTTTTTTGCTTTGGATGGAGTTTGTTAATTAATAAATTTATATTGTTTTTTATTGGAGATATGATTGTGATAAATGTTGGCAGTTGCTTAAATGTTGTCAAACTCAGTTCCTGGAGGGTTGCAGCCAACAGAGTTTAGTTCCCACCCTGCTTCAACATTAATTCAATTCAACTCACCTTTATTTGTATAGCGCTTATACAATGTAGATTGTGTCAAAGCAGCTTCACATAAAAGGTCACAGTAAATAGGAACAGTGTAGTTCAGTTTGTAGTGTTTAAGTTCAGTTCAGTTGAGCTCAGTTCAATGTGGTTTAATAATCACTACTGAGAGTCCAAATATTGAAGGGCAAATCCAACGATGCGCAGCTCTACCGATCCTGAACCATGCAAGCCAGTGGTGACAGCAGAGAGGGAGAAAAACCTTCACTAAATGGCGGAAGTGAAGAAAAAAGAAAACCTTAAGAGAAACTAGGCTCAGTTGGGCACGATCATTTTAATTTCTCCGCTGGCCAAACGTCTTGTGCAGAGCTGCAGTCTCAGCGGCGGAGGCTGGAAGCTGGCCTCAGCGAAGACTCGTCTGTCTCTGGAGCGTCACAGGAATCAGTCTCATGTTCTCCACTCTTCCATGACCATCACAGTAGCTGCTCAGGATTCGGCCAGGTCCAGGATATGGAAACCTTGGGATCATCTCGTCGTTGGTCTTGGATCGAATCAGTGACTCTGCATAGTCTGAGGGCCTCGGGAAGAGTATCCCCAGGTGGAAATAGAGAATAAAGAAAATAATTAGCGTAGCTGATGTTCACAGTGTATATCAACAAGATGCATAACCTGTGTGGAAGCCCCCTAAGTGGTGCACTAAGTGTATGCTTTACTGAACAGATAGGTCTTTAATCTAGTTTTGAATTGGGAGAGAGTGTCTGAGCCTCGAACGTTATCAGGAAGGCTATTCCAGAGTTTTGGAGCTATAAATGAGAAGGCTCGACCTCCTTTACTCGACTTAGCTATTCTGGGTACTACCAGAAGCCCTGAGTTTTGAGACCTTAAAGAGCGAGTTGGATTGTAGCGAGACAGAAGATTGGTTAGATAAACAGGAGCTAGATTATTTAAAGCTTTATATGTAAGAAGCAATATTTTAAATTCAATACGAAACTTAACAGGCAGCCAGTGTAAGGAGGATAAAATTGGGGTGATGTGATCAAATTTTCTAGACCTGGTAGGAACTCTGGCAGCTGCATTTTGTACTAATTGAAGTTTGTTAATAGAGGATGCTGGGCAGCCAGCAAACAGTGCATTACAGTAGTCCAGCCTAGAAGTCATAAAAGCATGGACTAGCTTTTCTGCATCTGAGATGGATAGAATACTTTGTAACTTAGCGATATTTCTCAGATGAAAGAAAGCAGTTTTTGTGACATGGGATATATGATTTTTAAAAGTTAAATTGCTGTCTAATATGACACCCAGATCTTTTATAGTAGAGCTAACGCTAACTTTGTATCCCTCTAATTGTAGGTCGAGTTGTGAGATCTGCTGTGTACAGGATTTAGGCCCAATAAGTAATAATTCTGTTTTGTCTGAGTTTAAGAGAAGATAATTGTTGGTCATCCAGTCTTTAACATCTTTAATACACTCAGTTAGCTTGGACAGATTAGACGTCTCGTCAGGTTTAGTTGAAATATATAATTGAGTATCATCTTCATAGCAGTGAAAGCTGATCCCATGTCTTCTAATAATGTCTCCCAGGGGTAGCATGTATATTGTAAACAGCAAAGGGCCTAAAACTGATCCTTGAGGCACCCCGTATTTTACTGGGCTGATTTGTGAAGGCTGTCCATTAATATTCACAAACTGGTAACGGTCAGATAAGTATGACTTAAACCATTGTAGGGCCTGTCCCTGGACACCTGTAGACTTTAAGCGATTAATAAGGATACCATGGTCAATGGTGTCAAATGTCGCACTAAGATCGAGTAGAACTAATAGCGAGATGCACCCTTGGTCAGCAGCTAAGAGTAAATCGTTGGTTATTTTCCCTAATGCAGTTTCTGTACTGTGATGAGCTCTGAAACCTGACTGAAACACTTCAAAAACATTGTTGGTCTGCAGAAAGGAGCATAATTGAGCAGAAACAACTTTTTCTAGTATTTTAGATATAAATGGAAGGTTTGAAATAGGCCTATAATTAGCTAAGTTGCTGGGGTCCAGTTGTGGTTTCTTAATAATAGGTTTAATAACAGCTAACTTGTAAGGATTTGGAACATGGCCTAAAGATAAAGAAGAGTTGATAACCTGTTAGCTTTCTAATAAGCCTCAATTAGTTTAATCAGGTGTGTTCAATTAAACGCTAAACTGTGCAGATCTGTGGCCCTCTGTTAAATATCAGATGAGATTTAAATGTTTGACACCTGTGCTTTATACACTCAGTGGTGGAAAGAGTACTGGAAAATCATACTTAAGTAAAAGTACCTGATTAAAAGTATCTGTTGTAAATATTACTCAAAGTATGAGTAAAAAATAGCCCTTTTAAAGTGCTCAAGTGTAGTGAGTATTACACTGTAAAAAGCTGACACATTTACGTCTGATTTGTACATGTGTGTGTACACGTAACACTGTAGTGCATCAAGTTATTACCCAGCAGGCACACATCATCATAAGACGTTAATATTTGCTTAGATTTATGTTGTGATGTCAGGTGACCAAACTTCAATGTCTAGTCAGACTCTAGGACAACATTATTTTAATGTCCAATAATGACGTAGATATTAGGTCGATTTTAGGTTAGAAAATGACCAAAATCCAACGTCGAGCCAACATAAAGATGGTGCCATCTCTGCCAAACTCGGACCATGTTTGGCCCACATGCTGTATGCCAGTGCCGTATGAATGCCTGCTGTGCCAGCTTTATGCCAAATCTGGGACAGAATTCTTTGCTACCTGGGCTAATATGCTTTAACTATAAATTTGTTTGTTTGGTTAATGGTGATATTTGCCCTGACCCTATATACAACACAGTATAATATAGTTTGACGACTGGCTTCATTTTGCTTGTGTATCGCGCCATCTGCTGGACCAAATGAGATTGTAGACTTTGCTCAACGATAAATCACGTGCTGTCAAATACATTCCAAGAGAAATGTCAGTAACAACAAATTGATTAATTGACCCTTTTTATTGACACACCCACACCCACGATTAGTTAGCCTACCACATAGCAAAATTTATCTGGCCCACACAATCAGCTTTTGCTTGGCCCACACGCCACAGTGAATTACGGTATATGACTGGACCAAGTCTGGCTTCCATACAAGGGCCAAACATCTGGGCCAAGTCTCAGCCAAGTTAATAACCCATAATTGGGCCAGATATGTTGGTGTGACACAAATGCAATGAATTTGATAAACCCATGAAACAAACCGATTAGTAGAATTTTTCTTTACTCAAAAATAATTTAAAAAGTATTTTTAAAGAGGGTCAAGATAGGCCAAACTAACATGGCCCACATATACATTTTTAACATCTGGGTCAAATACTACATTTGATCTGGCCCATATAATGAGGTCACATTTGTGCCAAGTCCGTTTGCTATGTGGGATGCAGGACCGGCCCGGTACATTTGGGGGCTCTAAGCAGAATAATTTGGGGGCCCTACCTTGCTCTAAATAGTAGAGTATCGCCATTGCAATTCAGCCGACAATATTTTATTGATTTTATTGCTTAATAAATACATTCAATGAAACAGAAAAGTAAAGCCTGATTTCTTCTACCTAACTGTCTGAATGGTTTGTACATTTTAAAACAGCTCTTTTTGTGTCAACTAACAGCTTGAAAAATGAAGAATTAAACAATATTTAATAAAGGAACCAGTGATTCCTACTTTGCGACCTTCTAAAACACATTGCATTAATTTAGCAAACAGATTGAAGATTCTATAATAAGATCGTAGGTTGATTTATTTAATTTTTTTATAAATCCCAAAAGCAAAAACTCTGCAATGAAGCGACACTAAACAATAATTTATTAAATGCAGTACTTAGTAATAAAATATACATCCTGAACTCATTAAAAACTCAAAAACAACCACAACAACAACAAAACAATTAAGATTAATGCAAAATTGATCCATAAATAATCTATATATCTATGTTTATATATATATTCATTAATTTTCTTTTCAGCTTAGTCCCTTTATTAATCCGGGGTCACCACAGCGGAATGAACCGCCTATGTATCCACCACATATTTTACGCAGCGATGCCCTTCTAGCTGCAACCCATCCCAGGGAAACATCTATACACACTAATTCACACTCATACACTACGGACAATTTAGCCTACCCAATTCACCTCTACCACATGTCTTTGGACTGTGGGGGAAACCGGAGCAACCAGAGAAAACCCACACAAACGCAGGGAGAACATGCAAACTCCACACAGAAACGCCAACTGACCCAGCCGAGGCTCGAACCAGCGACCTACCTACTGCGCCACTGCGTCGCCCTTATATTTACTTTTTTACCTGCAGTTTATTTATCAAAAATGCTAGGGCCCTGAATCTGAAGTAACTTGAAGCTAAAATATAAATCACACACAACAAACACTTTCACTGGTCACTTTTTTCACTCTTTCAATTGAGACTTGCAGTTTTTATTGAGCAACTCTGTAGTTTTCCATCATTATAATTGTTTTGATATAAACATATTTCAAAATCTATTTTTAATAAATCTTTTATGTTACATGTTAACTTCTATGATTTTTTCATATTAGTCAAACATCGTGCAGCAATATACAGTGACAAACCAATGACAAACAAATGACTAATTAAAAACACTCACCTCCTCTTTCTCTACCTATGTGGGACGAGGACAATCTCCTCCAACCTGCAATAAAACAAGAAAACACAGATCAAATATGAAAATAAATTTGAAACAAAGTAAATAAATAAAAGTAAATAAATAAATTAAAATTAGTAAATTAAAAAATAAAAGGAAAAATTTGAACAAAACAAAGTGAAAATGAAAAAAGTACAACAAAACAAATGAAATAATCAGAAAACAAGAACGCAAATAAAGACTGTTTAAAGAAATTGTGCTCTTTAAAATTAGTCTTTTCTCAGAAATCTTCGAACAGCTTCACAAATCTCAAGATTCGCACAGAAATGCTCTGCAAAAGTCGCCTCGTCTCCCAACCAACAGATTGAGATGAGTTGGGTTGTTTTTATATGCAGTTTATTTCATAACACGCTCAACGAACTTGAACGATCAGAGCGCCATCTTGAATCACCCCGCGGCCTGCGCCCCCCTCCTTCTCCCCCACCACTAATGACAAATAAATAGAACGAATAGAATGCCGTGACGTCACAGAACAGCATAGTTCAGAATTCCTCAAAGTGACAAACAAACGAGTACAGTGAACAGTGAGTTAATGACTTTAACGACTTGTTTTGCATCTCAAATAGCGAATAATATGTCAGCTGTGTTTTTTACTCGAGTTAATACGATCACGACTGACTTTGTCAACGATAATAATCAGAGTGACATGATGGCTTCTCCTACACCTCCTACCATGATGAGAAGCCCAACAGGTGAGATGAGTTTACAAAAACGGTGTATTCCCACATATTATTTAATAATACAGTAAATTATTCAGTAAAAAGTAAATTAATAATAATAATATATTGTCATGTAAGGTTATTAGCGTACAGACTTAAGAGGCAAATATGCAACGTCTCTTCATAGGAATGTGTTTTTTGTGTTTAGTTATGGTTTTGTATATATTTGTGACTGAGCCCTGCTGTCATTTTATGTATTGACATTCTGGCTTTTAAGTTTTTTCTTTACACTCAACAGAAATTGTGCCTTGTTAACGTTACTTGGCATTTTTGTATTACTTTAATTGAAATCCTATGTGTAGACCTACACAGTCATTTTCTTAGTTTTTGATGGTGTGGAGGAATATTTGTTATACTTTAGCAAACTGAGTGAGAATATTATATTTAAATCTTTATTTGTTTAAGCAGGGATGAATTAATACAATTGAGGTAAAGTTGGTTTTAAATTCACACATTCTGACTTTCTCCTTAATAATATAATAACAGAAAAATATTGTTTTAAATTCTAAATATTAACAGCCAATGACTGTCATCGTACAAGATTGTTTACAGTCACTTAAATAGTGCTAATGTTGATTTGAAGTCATACTTACATGCGGATTCAGACCCAGTATTCAAATTAGCATGGTAAACAATATATATGGACCGTTAAATGAACAAATGTGCAAATATAAATCCAACTTCCCCTCAATATTAATAAATGTCTATAGCTCTGTTTCTGTAACTGAAGTTCTGGAGCAAGACTTCTCTTTTCATTTGGATTTCTAAGACTGATTGTTAAATGTTTCAGGTTATAATTTCTCACATATTTCTTAACTGAAGATCCAGAGCGAGAGAAATTGTTCACTTTGAGTTTGACGATTGCTAATGGAAAGTTGAAAAAATGTTGATTTATTTTCATTAGTTTTTTTGTGGTGGAGAAGTGGTGCTTGAGGAAGAATGTAGATGTAGCACCCACTGACAAAAAAATAAAAGGCTACATAAATTTGATTAAACATTGTGATGGTGATTGTTAAATAGCTCAAACTATAACTGGTAAAACTCCGAATTTTGACTAAAAATGAGTGATTATAATAGTTTGCATTTTGTGTGAGCGGGATTGAAATGTTTATTTTTGCTAAATAGTTGCTTATAGGATTTTTCCTTAAGTCTAATATGGGCTTATGACTTACCGGCTATTTGTCAGCTTGTATTTTTCATTTTAAGTAATAGAGATGATTTGCAATTCCATGTAATAAATTTTAGTTTTTAAACATTTTCTATTATAATTGTACATTTATTATTGTTGTTTCTTTTGTGTGATTGTCTTTTATATTTCTAATTTACAAAAGTGTGTTTATTTTAAACCTGTGGTTAAAGAGTTTTCTAATGTTTTCCTGTTCATTTCCATTCTTTTAGCAAACCCAGAGAAAGGAAGGAAAGGGAAAAGAGCCTCTGCTTTCTTTAAGAGAGCATGGAAGGCTGCAAAGCGCCCTTTCCTTTGCTGTGACCGGAACAGAGTGGTCCCCTTTGAATCACAGTCAGATATCGACGATTTCGAGCATCTGCCTGTTCCGGGTCCCTCCAGGACCGTCGCAGCACATGCAGACCTTGAGCCGGTGTGGCAGCCAGGCCAGGTCTGTGAAAATCCTCAGCCGTTGAGTATTCCGGGCCCCTTCAGCATCAAGCAAACAGCAGATGTGGCAAATGCAGATCCGGCCCGTCCTGAGTCCTCAACGGCCCTCACAGGTCATGTTGAACCTGAGCAGATGCGTCCGCCAGTCCAGGTCTGCGACCGTCTCGAGTCGTTGGCTGTTCCAGGATCATCCAGGATCAAGCCAACGACCATCGCAGATCATGTTGACCCTGAGCAGATGCGTCCGCCAGTCCAGATCTGTGAAGACCCTCAGCCGTTGAGTGTTCCGGGCCCCTCCAGGATCAAGCAAACAGCAGATGTGCAGAATGCAGATCGGGCCTGTCCTGAGTCCTCAACGGCCCTCACAGGTCATGTTGATACTGAGCTGGTGTGTCTGCCAGGCCAGATCTGGGAAGATCCTCAGCCAATCAGTGTCCATGGCCCCTCCAATAATACGAAAATGACGGATGCAGATTCGGCCTGTCCTGAGTCGCCTCCGTCTGTTCAAGACCCCTCTAAAATTGATGGGACTGATGGTGAGTCCTCCTGAATTTAGTACATATTAGTTCTGCCATCTGTTATTTTTTATGCTTTGCTGTTTTTAGCTTATAAATCAGACAGTGTCAGTTGTTAAACTATTGGTTGTGTATTAACTAATACAGTGCTACACATATATGAGTACACCCCCCACTAATCTCTCATTTAAATGAATATTTTCTATAGGATGCTTTACAATATTATATTTGTGCGTGTACATTAGTTTAGTCAGTACTGAAGCCAAATCTGGAGCTTATCTAACAAAATAATTACAATAATAGTTCAAAAACTAAAATACTTAAGACTAAAATATTATTTTAGTAAATAAATCTGTTCAATAAATCTGTTTTGTTCAAATGCACCAATATATATTACCCATATTCACAGAGAAATGGATAAAGACATTCATTTTCAAAATGGGGTGTACAGCATATATGAATATGCTGAGCACTGTAGCTGCAGCTCTGTTCATGGAGATGTTTCTGTTTGTTTTCTTCATTTTAGAAAAACCCAAGAAAGGAAGGAAAGGCAAAAGAGTCTCTGCTTTCTTTAAGAGAGTATGGAAGGCTGCAAAGCGCCATTTCCTGTGCTGTGACACAGATATAGTCCAGCATCTTACACCACAGCCTGAGCCAGAGCCCGAGCCAGAGTCAGAGCTCGAGCCCGAGCCCGAGCTGGAAGATAAAGCGGACTCTGAGGCAGTGTCAGTTGAAGTTACACCTGAAAACGCAGAACCAGCTGACCCTGAGTCAGTATGTCTGCCAGGCCAGGTTCCTGAGGAGCCTAAAAAGGCTTCTGGGCTCACTTTTGGTAAGTCATCATTTCCTTCTATGTTCAGTAATTCATAATTAATATAAATTAGTAATCAATGTACTCCTGCGATTCTGATGGAAGTTACTGCTTTTAGCTCATTGCATTAGATCCAGATTCAAAGGATAGGAGTCATTTATTTGATTCGTTTCATACCAGACAATCCAAGTAAATCTCCCTGCTCTTTTTCTGTTTTTCAGGATCTATGGTGGCTCTTTTTGAAGTGAAAGACCTGATTGGAGAAGGAAGTTTTGGCAAGGTGTATCTGGCATCTCACGTATTTAATGAGAGATCAAAGGTAGGGAACTATTTTTGAAATTCAGTCAACATTTTCCTCCTGATTATTAAATATAGATAATTTGTTGGCTTTAATTTCACTTGTTGTTGTTTTTCCGCAGGTTGCCCTGAAGTGGATCAAGAAGCGTAAACAGGACCGTTATCTCGACATTGTAAGTTGAATAATTCACACAACAGTGAAAATGTGCTGACCATTTACTCATCCTTCACTTGTCACGTACCTGTCTGGAGCACTTTAAACTGAACTCAAAAGCAGATATGTGGGAAACAAGTAGCCACTGACTTCCACTGTAGAAAAAGAAAACGCTAATGAAGTCAATGCTTACTGGTTTTCAACATTCTTCAAAATGTCTTCTTTTGAGTTCAGCAGAAGAAATAAACCCAGAGAGAAGTTTTGAACACATGAATGTAGGGCTGTGGAATTAATTCAAATTCATTTAACATTAATGGAGATAAAGATGATCATTGCGTCATATCCCGGACCCTTGTAAAGAAGTCTGCATTCATTTCTACACACAGCTCAGTTTCACGTGGAAATCAGTGAAATCATGTAGCGTGACTTTTGCAGCACGGGATGTGCTTGATTTATTAGAGTGTATATGATTGATTCATTGATGTCTTCAATAGTGCTAAAGAGAGCTTGTGCTGTTGTGTGCATGTGCTCAGCCTCAGAGACGGACAGAACACACATGTAGAGTCCTCTTTTAGCTTAAACTGCATGACTAAATGCTCAAATACAAGCAAAAAGGTGTCAAAACATGGAGCTTAGTGATTATTTACTTCATGACAAGTTTTTGTTACTGTACTTTGTGTCATTCTGCTTTGGTAATATCTTTGAAATCTGTTTTTTTCTAGGATGGTCATTCCACACCTGTGCTTGCGGAAGTGGCAATGATGCTTAGGCTGATGAATGCCCCAACTTGTCCCAGCATCATCACATTACACCACTGGATTGAGAATGAGGACGACTTCGTTCTCATTCTGGAGTACCCACAGTCATGCCAGAACTTGGCTCATTACGTCAGACGTACATTGGACATTGATGAAAACCAAGCACGCCGGTTAATGCGTCAGCTGGTACAAGCTGTCAAGTTCTGCGCTGAACATGGAGTTTTCCATGGTGATATACACCCGGGGAACATCCTGGTGACTCAACCCCGATTAGAGCTCAAATTGATTGACTTTGGTTGTGCTCGGCCAATTACCAGCGAGCCTTTCAAAAGCAGCGATTATCGAGGTGAGTTGGCATTTTGTGTTAGTTTCTTTGGTCACAGTATTGTCTTATGAAATGACTGAATTCTGAACCCGTCTCTCTTACAGGAGCCATATTTTACAGACCACCTGAGGTTTTAAGGGATCCCACATTCTTTCCTAACCCGGCATACGTCTGGACATTAGGCATCATCCTGTATGAAATATTGCATGGACAATTGGCCTTTCGCACCACACATTCGATAATCATTGGAGACCTTGAGACAGACCTCACCTTATCGTCAGGTAAGCAGACACCTCTAAACAA
The DNA here is from genome assembly GCF_903798145.1 of Danio aesculapii. Taxonomy (NCBI): domain Eukaryota; kingdom Metazoa; phylum Chordata; class Actinopteri; order Cypriniformes; family Danionidae; genus Danio; species Danio aesculapii. The sequence goes on along the minus strand of NC_079440.1, from coordinate 52,043,320 downwards.
TCTCAGCCTCAGTGACAGAATAAAGTATGTCAGTCACAAGTAAAAAGGATTAAATATAATGGTTACAGGCACTGTAGATATTAAAGTCATTGAATTGTGGATGTTTTGTAATTTGATGTAGTAAGATTTAAACACCTTCATGAATCTTGAGTATGCAGACATGTTTCACACTCTCTGTGACACTTTTCAGAATGCCTGGACCTGATTTCCCAGTGTTTGATTCGTAATCCAGAGAAGCGACTACAGTTACATCAGGTTGAAGAGCACCGGTGGTTCAATCCAACGAGCCCAAATCCTGTGCAGCAGCTAGACAAGAGGAGGTAGAGGAACACACCGAGCACAACACTACATCTTCATTCTTTCTTTGCTTCATGCTATTCCTGTTGTTTTCTCTTCTGCTCTTTTTAGAGCTACAAGTCTTATTTGACAGCCCTTCATATTCTGCTTTAATAACTTTGTGTTATTTCTGATTGTTTTTCTTCATTTTAGAAAAAACTAAAGAAGCGAGGAAGAGGAGAGCACCATTTGCAGAAATGTCATTAAAGGGACACTTTACCCAGAAATTCAGTTATTAGTTACTCTGTAATTCCAAACCCCCAAGACCTTACTTTCCTTCAGTGTCAGTTCATGACGTGTGTTGATGAGAGCTCTGTCCTGTAAACACGACACACATACAGTGCAGTCCAGTACTTCTGAAGTCATTAGTTTTGTTTGATTATTTTTGTGTTTTTCTTTCTGCATAAAAGAAGTTTCAGTTCAGCTGTAGCTCCAAACCCCTGACACCTTTCTTCATCTTCAGAAAACAAATGAAAATATTTGAGATGAAATCAAATCATGAGAGCTCTGTCCTGCACTGTATGTGTGTCCACTGCTGACGTTTACCTCAGGTGTGCCCACGTTTTGTTTAAATCAGAGGAAGTCGCGCAGACCTCTGGGTTAAACGTCAGCAGTGCGACACATACAGTGCACTGGGCTCTTATGAATGTGTGGTTTGAGGGTCAGAGAGCTCTCAGATTTCATCTAAAATGTTTTAATTTCTCAATATGAACTGAACATGAATATGAACTAAGGACATGAGGTGAGCAATTAATGACAATAATGGTAATTAAATACTGCAGCTCTGCACATGAAGTTTGGTCATAGTAGAAATGGTCGTGCCCAACTGAGCCTGGTTTCTCTCGAGGTTTTTTCCTTCACTTTTGTCAATTGGTGAAGTTTTTGTTGTGCTTGGTTTGGGACTTGTGGAGATGCGCATCAATGGGTTTGAACTGAACTGAACTTCAACTCTGAAAACTGGACTGACACAGTTTCAATGTTCTTCGATGTTAAGCTGCTTTGACACAATCCACATTGTAAAAGCGCTATAGAAATGAAGATGAATTGAACTGAATTAATGATAAAACTCCATTAGGAAATCCTTGTGTTGTCACAGTTGTCTCCTCTAAAGTGTCATCAAAGATCTGCTCAACTATTTTCTACCTCATAAATGAATCTGGTGTTCTGTCATAAGAGAGACTGATTGTTTTATCATTAAGTGTTCATAATTGTTTTGTAATGAATTGTTCTTTGAATTGTTTTGTAATGAATTGCTTTTCTATATTGTTGGCTAATAATTCAAATAAAATCATGTGAATCAAACTGAAGCTCTGATCATCATTTCTGTGAGTTTTCTAAATGACTCCTTACTCAATTAAATAGATAGTTCTCCCTAAACTATTTACTCCAAACCTGCTTATGAGTGTCTTTCTTCTGTTGAACACTAAAGAAGATACTTTAAAGAAATCTGAAAATCTGTACCCATTGATGTCCATAGTAGGAAAACAAATACAATGGAAGTCAATAGTTACAGGTTTCCAGCATTTTTCAAAATCTCTTCTTTTGTGTATAACAGAAGAAACTCATAGTAAGGGCTGAGGAAAAGATGACAGAATATTCATTATTGGGTGAAGAAATGTTTTTAACAAACCAGTAGTGCCATATACTATGTTTAACACAGATTTGTGGAGTCTGTTTAGCCAAATGGAACCACAGAGTAGGTTTTACTATTAGACAATATGTTGTTTTATATTACAATATATACAACAAAGAGTGTACTGGGATAATCTCTGATTTAAAGGGCACATAGGTATTTCTATTTCATAATTAATATAAGTCTTTTGTGTCCCCTGAATGTGTCTGTAAAGTTTCAGCTCAAAACACCCATCAGATTATTTATTATAGCTGTTTGAAGTGTCTATATTATAGCTGAAAAAAAGTTGTTGCTGTTTTTTTGTACTGGCTAGTCCTGGCTAGTCCTCCCCGCCTACCGTTCCCACGTGCCTGTCAGCAATCGCTGCCCTCGGCTGCCTCAGGAAGCAAATCTCTCATGTGTGTGAGAAATACTACAGTAAGAACTTTAACAATCAGTATTTGATGTATTTTTTTGTGGCGTTGCAACAATGAGTTACACACAATGTCCTTACAAAGTTCACACACACACATAGCGCAGACACATACACAAACACACAGTGTAGACACACACACACACACACACACACACACATAGAGAGAGACAGCGCGTTAAGCTTTTGCACGTATATGTGACAGGATACAGGTTAATATCCACTGCTGTATGGATATCTGTTATATTAATGTACAAAATAAACCTGATTTAACATCTACAAACCTGGATTGAAGCGTCTTTCATAATCGTTCTGACATGCGGCTGTGCTGATGAAGTGAATCTGGAGTGAATCGCTGTAATTCATTACACACATGCTCTGTTTTAAAACATTTTTAACTTGTAAAACTCACTCTTGATCACGTTTGATGATGATTGATGATCCTAGCGAACTGAACAGACCTTTTATTCCCGGCTGCTTTGCGCTCGTCCTCTCTTGTTGATATGATTATACACATGACTACCAGGACATGTTAATACCCAGCTGTCAATCAATATTGGTGGGCGGGGGGACCGCACTCCTACATAAAGTTGCTGTCGATCTGAAAACCGCTCCAATTGGTCCATCGTTTTTATGTTGTTAAATTTGAAAAAAAAGGACTGGGTGTGTTTATTTCACCCTAATATGACAGTTTATACACTATACTTACACACATTTCTGTCCAAACAGCTTGTAAAGTAGATTTTTCACCATAGGTGCCCTTTAAACAGCAGAGTTTCACATTGGTTAAACTGTACACTGTTAACCCTTACTGTAGATTATGCAGTAAATAACTGTAAAATAGCCAGTGTTTTGCTGTAATAAAAGGAAGCAATATTTTACTGTAAAATGAACAGGATTTCTATGAAACTGTGTAGTGCGAAGAATAAATTATAGTCATCTACTTTTATGTAGCCATTACAGGTAGTAACTGTGATAATAAATGGTAAATTACTGTTCAACTGTTACTGAGCCATCTACTCTGATGCTTTTAATGTTCTTTATATAGAAAAGTGCGTTTATCTTAATGCAGAAAACAATGATTTAGACATTGACACAAACACATACACAGGATGTCTGTCTTATTCTAAACACAAAACTGTGACAAAACTTTTCAGAATATGTTGGCCCTTTAAGGGAGCCAGGTGTTTGATTTGTTTACTTGTGAGTGCTCCATTCTCTGTTTAGCACTTTAGATGCAGAGTCTGATGTTTTAAGCTGTGGTGTAAAGTAACTCATTACAAATGCTCAAGTTACTCTAATTGAGTAGTTTTTCTCAGAAATTGTAATTTACTAAGTAGTTTTAAAAATGTGTACTTTTACTCTCCATCGAGTACATTTTTAGTGCAGTATTGGTACTTTTACTCCACTACTTTCCTTCAACCTGCAGTCACTACTTTATTTTTTCCTGTCTATGTGGATTAGAAAAATCAGTCCTGTGATTCCTGTCCAATCAGATAAATCACATCACAATGAACTACCTCAAGACATGGGTGATTTATAATTGCAGAAAACTGTTTGGAAGCATTAAAAGTGTCCAAGTAGATGTCTGAAATTTTTACACACATTGACCTAGACTGTTTAGTTGCATGTCACTGATGAGAAGATGATGGATGTTTACTGTATGATGACAGGTAAAAGGTTTGACTCCTGTTGCACCTGTGCAACGTTGTGGGGACGTTGCATTTTGTTTGGAAATGAAAATTGGGTTGACGTCAGAAGTCAACATCAGGGCGACACCAATGTCCACCGTCCAACCTAAAATCAACCAAATATCAATGTCTAATAATGATGTTACAGCTTGACGTTGTGTGGACGTTACCACTATGACGTCTATTAGATGTTGGATTTTGGTTGCCATGCCTGACGAATAAATATCAGTATTTGTCGTCAATATGACGTTGGTTTAAGATGTTGGCTTGACATTGGATTTTGGTGACTTTCTAACACAACCTAAAATCAACGAAATATCAACGTCATTTGACGTCGTTATTTTTACATCAGAATGACGTTTTGTCCTTAGACGCTGGCTAGACTTTGAATTTTGGTCACCTGACGTCACGACCTAAATCTAACCCAATATGAACAGTGTGTGCCTGCTGGGCAATAACTAAATGCACAACAGAATGTTACGTTTACATGCATCCACAAATTACATGTAAATGCATCAGCTTTTTACAACGTAATACTCACTACTCATGAGTACTTTAACAGGGCTACTTTTTACTCATACTTTAAATAATATTTACAACAGATACTTTTACTCTACTTACACTACATTTTTGGGCAAGTGATGGTACTTTTACCTAAGTATGATTTTTCAATACTCTTTCCAGCACTGATTTTAAGCCATAAATAAGAATCTACAACAAGTAAAATGTATTCAAATGTGTTTGAGGGTCTCTAAAGTAAGTCTGTGTATTACGTTATGTTGTTGTATTGAACTGTATTTGAAGGCTACATTGTTAGCTAGTTAGCCTCTCCTCATATAACTTCTCACATTACTTTCAGTATATTTATTCATTGGATATTGCCTATTTCTATAATGTACAGATGCTAACAGTGTCATGTGTCTTTTTGGCAAATGAGCAGATTTTATACACATAAAAACCATTCAATTCCAATCTCCTCAGTTAGGTAGTTAACGTGCACAGGAATCATCACAGGGATTCGCAAACCTCTACTGTCAGGTCCCAGGTTGTGAATTTGTTGCTAAGTATTTCAGAGCTGTGTTTCCAACTATGAATTCATAAGGACAATAGAAACATTTGTTTTCTTGAACTTTTTAATGTAAATAATAATAAGATTGCATTTGGATGCTTTGGATTCTCTGTGATGCCGACTTTATTTATTTATTTATGTTTTATTTTTATAAATATTTTAAACTTTTTTATTGAGAATTGATGTGTGCGGCTGTTTTTTGACAAACATGTTTTTAACCATATCTAGAGTAAGTATGTGTGTGTTCTTTTGATATGCTGTTTTTTTTAATTATTTGAAACTTTTAAAAAAATGTATTAAGTGTTTTTTTTTCTTTTGGTTCTTTTTATGTTTTTAACCTTACATTATTTTAACCTTGTATATCAGGAGTCAAGTAATGCCACATTAGAGTTATTCAAAGGTAAATTAAATTAAGGTCAAATTAAAAAATCTCTCTCTTAAACAGCACTTCCATACATTTTTTGCAGAGGCTCAATGAAGTGGACTGGAAAACCTCAAATGAAGTAAGTAAAAGTGGTATTTGAAGAATAAAGGATTTCTTAAATAAATGCATAAATCAGGTTATTTGTTTTGTTTTTTATTGCTAAAGGTTTGAAACATGAAAATGATTTTTTATTTTTTGCTTTGGATGAAGTTTGTTAATTAATTAATTTACATTATTTTTTATTGGAGATATGATTGTGATAAATGTTGGCAGTTGCTTAAATGTTGTCAAATGTTGTTCCTGGAGGGTTGCAGCCAACAAAGTTTAGTTCCCACCCTGCTTCAACATTACCTGTAGCTTTCTAATGGCTCGTTTCCACTGACTGGTACGGTACGGTTCGGTTTGGTACGGGTCACCTTTATCAGGCTTGCGTTTCCACTAACAAGGGTACCCTTTTGGTGGGCGTGGTGTATGACAGAAAGTTTCAGTCGACGTCATTCTCGCTCGAGGAAATGTCTACAATAAAGCTGTACGGGTCACTTACATATCATTCAGGTTCCTGGGCACCACCATCTCTCAGGATCTGAAGTGGGACATTCATATAGACTCTATTGTGAAGAAAGCCCAGCAGAGACTGTACTTCCTTCGTCAGCTGAGGAAGTTCAACCTGCCACAGGAGCTACTCGTACAGTTCTACTCAGCTGTCATCCAATCCATCCTCTGCACTTCAATCACCGTCTGGTTCGGCTCAGCTGCCAAAACCGACCTCCGTAGACTACAGCGAATAGTCCGGACTGCTGAACGAATCACTGGCACAACCCTTCCTACACTTCAAGAACTGTACTCTTCCAGAGTGAGTAAAAGGGCTCGCAAAATCACTCTGGACCCCTCACACCCAGCACACTACCTGTTCGAACTGTTACCGTCTGGTCGGCGCTTCAGAGCACCAAACACAAAAACAGCCAGACACAGGAGAAGTTTCTTTCCTCAGGCTGTCTACCTCATGAACAGTTAAATATTCCCCTACTGTCCAATAAATATGTGCAATACTTTCTCATACGCACTTGTACACAGCACCTTATATCAATATACAATGCAATACTCTCTACATTCGCACTTGTACACAGCACCTTATAACCTGTATATTTATAACAATCTGTACATACAACTCAACATCCAGGTTTCTTCACTAACCGCATCTGTTTAATGTTCTTCATTTTTTATTATTATTTTATTTTATTTTTTTTTGTTTTGTTATTATTTTGTGTTGTCACTTGTCACTTTATGTACACTGGAAGCTTCCGTAACCAAAACAAATTCCTTGTGTGTGTGAAGCACACTTGGCAATAAAACTGATTCTGATTCTGATTCTGATTCTGATTCTGATATGAGAAGGACTTCTCACAAAACAGATGCTTCATAAACATCAATACTTGTGTAGAAATGTTTATTACTAACTTTTCTATGAACATGAGTTGATTATAACTGCAGAACAATGACAGTGCGAAACAGCCTACTGTAACGTCTGTAATTATATTAAATAACTAAATAAATGAACATATATAAACACATACAGCCCCTTACAGTCTCCGATATGTTACCAACTACAGAAGAACTACACACAGCAGACATTTCGTCCGTATTTAGGTTCAAAACAACACAAAACATAGCCTACAGTCAGTGAAAACCTCTCATCTGTGTCTGTAATCTTCAGCAGCACATGTAGCCTCTGTTAGAGAGTAATTCCGTCATTCCCGGTTCATATTAGTCCAAAAGGTGAAGATAATAAGTTAGTTATACATGGAATTTTGTTCGCGTTTGTTAAAAAAAATAATGTGCTCCTATTTTCCGGCTTCTCCTTTGTTTCTTCACGCTTCACTCTTGCGTTTGTCAGTGTCTGACAGGATCAGGTTTCAAAAGCACGTCAATAATCAAGCGCAGGTTATTATCATCAGCTCAAGAAGTTTGTTATTTCAGATATAATGTTAGATGCACGCGAGCGCTAGCAGGAAAGCGAAACCACTCGCGCCTCAGACTGGCTCGTAAAAAACTACGGGGCACAGGGTAAATCTGCTCTTCTTCTTGGCTTTGTGGCTGTTTATCAAGACGACGACAAGGTTTGTTTGAGCCCAGATCGACCATGGCTCGTTACTATATGTATTTATAATTCCGCTATAATCTCTCGCTGTGTTTTTCAAACATGGCAGGTTTTTTGTTTTCATTCTGGCTTGTTGTGTAAGCAAATGACGTATCTCTGTAAACCAATAGCGTTTTGGTACCCTTTCTCGTGTTTGGTACCCTTTCGAAAGAGTGCCGAAAAAGTGATACGGTACAGTTCGGTTCGGTACGCTTTTTGACAGTGGATACGGCCATAAAAGCGTACCAAACCGAACTGTACCGTACCACTCAGTGGAAACGGGCCATAATGAGCCTTAATTAGTTTGATCAGGTGTGTTTAATTAAACGCTAAACTGTGCAGATCTGTGGCCCTCTGTTATATGTTCAATTCAATTCAACTCACCTTTATTTGTATAGCGCTTATACAATGTAGATTGTGTCAAAGCAGCTTCACATAAAAGGTCACAGTAAATAGGAACAGTGTAGTTCAGTTTGTAGTGTTTAAGTTCAGTTCAGTTTAGCTCAGTTCAGTGTGGTTTAATAATCACTACTGAGAGTCCAAATACTGAAGAGCAAATCCAACAATGCACAGCTCTATAGATCCCGAAACATGCAAGCCAGTGGCGACATTGGAGAGGGAAAAAAAACTTCACTAAAGGCGGAAGTGAAGATAAAAAACCTTGAGAGAAACCAGGCTCAGTTGGGCATGACCATTTTAATTTCTCCGCTGGCCAAACGTCTTGTGCAGAGCTGCAGTCTCAGCGGCAGAGGCTGGAAGCTGGCCTCAGCGAAGACTCGTCTGTCTCTGGAGCGTCACAGGAATCAGTCCCATGTTCTCCACTCCTCCATGACCATCACAGAAGCTGCTCAGGATTCGGCCAGGTCCAGGATATAAAAAACCTTGGGATCATATCGTCGTTGGTCTTGGATCGAATCAGTGACTCTGCATAGTCTGAGGGCCTCGGGAAGAGTATCCCCAGGTGGAAATGGAGAATAAAGAAAATAATTAGCGTAGCTGATGTTCACAGTGTATATCAACAAGATGCATAACCTGTGTGGAAGCCCCCTACGTGGTGCACTAAGTGTATGCTTTACTGAACAGATAGGTCTTTAATCTAGTTTTGAATTAGGAGAGTGTGTCTGAGCCTCGGACGTTATCAGGAAGGCTATTCCAGAGTTTAGGAGCTATAAATGAGAAGGCTCGACCTCCTTTACTCGGCTTTGCTATTCTAGGTACTACCAGAAGCCCTGAGTTTTGAGACCTTAAAGAGCGAGTTGGATTGTAGCGAGACAGAAGATTGGTTAGATAAACAGGAGCTAGATTATTTAAAGCTTTATATGTAAGAAGCAATATTTTAAATTCAATACGAAACTTAACAGGCAGCCAGTGTAAGGAGGATAAAATTGGGGTGATGTGATCAAATTTTCTAGACCTGGTAAGAACTCTGGCAGCTGCATTTTGTACTAGCTGAAGTTTGTTAATAGAGGATGCTGGGCAGCCAGCAAATAGAGCATTACAGTAGTCCAGCCTAGAAGTCATAAAAGCATGGACTAGCTTTTCTGCATCTGAGATGGATAGCATACTTCGTAACTTAGCGATATTTCTCAGATGAAAGAAAGCAGTTTTTGTGACATGGGATATATGATTTTTAAAAGTTAAATTACTGTCTAATATGACACCCAGATCTTTTATAGTAGAGCTAACGCTAACTTTGTATCCCTCTAATTGTAGGTCGAGTTGTGAGATCTGCTGTGTACAGGATTTAGGCCCAATAAGTAATAATTCTGTTTTGTCTGAGTTTAAGAGAAGATAATTGTTGGTCATCCAGTCTTTAACATCTTTAATACACTCAGTTAGCTTGGACAGATTAGACGTCTCGTCAGGTTTAGTTGAAATATATAATTGAGTATCATCTGCATAGCAGTGAAAGCTGATCCCATGTCTTCTAATAATGTCTCCCAGGGGGTAGCATGTATATTGTAAACAGCAAAGGGCCTAAAACTGATCCTTGAGGCACCCCGTATTTTACTGGGCTGATTTGTGAAGGCTGTCCATTAATATTCACAAACTGGTAACGGTCAGATAAGTATGACTTAAACCATTGTAGGGCATGTCCCTGGACACCTGTAGACTTTAAGCGATTAATAAGGTTACCATGGTCAATGGTGTCAAATGCCGCACTAAGATCGAGTAGAACTAATAGCGAGATGCACCCTTGGTCAGCAGCTAAGAGTAAATCGTTGGTTATTTTCACTAATGCAGTTTCTGTACTGTGATGAGCTCTGAAACCTGACTGAAACACTTCAAAAACATTGTTGGTCTGCAGAAAGGAGCATAATTGAGCAGAAACAACTTTTTCTAGTATTTTAGATATAAATGGAAGGTTTGAAATAGGCCTATAATTAGTTGCTGGGGTCCAGTTGTGGTTTCTTAATAATAGGTTTAATAACAGCTAACTTGTAAGGATTTGGAACATGGCCTAAAGATAAAGAAGAGTTGATAATGTTAAGAAGAGGTTTTCCTATAACAGGTAGCAATTCTTTCAGTAACTTTGTTGGAATTGGGTCCAATATACACGTAGCTGATTTAGAGCTATTTATAATTTTGTCTAGCTCTTCATATGTCAGCTCTCATATGTCAGATGAGATTTAAATGTTTGACACCTGTGCTATATACACTCAGTGGTGGAAAGAGTACTGGAAATCATACTTAAGTAAAAGTACCATTACTTGCCTAAAAATTTAGTGCAAGTAGATTAAAAGTATCTGTTGTAAATATTACTCAAAGTATTATGAGTAAAAAGTAGCCCTTTTAAAGTACTCAAGTGTAGTGAGTATTACACTGTAAAAAGCTGACGCATTTACATCTAATTTGTACATGTGTGTGTACACGTAACACTGTAGTTCATCAAGTTATTGCCCAGGAGGCACACATCATCATAAGACGTTAATATTTGCTTAGATTTATGTTGTGATGTCAGGTGACCCACATGCTGTATGCCAGTGCCGTATGAATGCCTGCTGTGCCAGCTTTATGCCAAATCTGGGCCAGAATTCTTTACTACCTGGGCTAATATGCTTTAACTATAAATTTGTTTGTTTGGTTAATGGTGATATTTGCCCTAACCCTAAATACAACACAGTATAATATAGTTTGACGACTGGCTTCATTTTGCTTGTGTATCGCGCCATCTGCTGGACCAAATGAGATTGTAGTCTTTGCTCAACGATAAATCACGTGCTGTCAAATACATTCCAAGAGAAATGTCAGTAACAACAACAAATTGATTTATTGACCCTTTTTATTGACACACCCACGATTAGTTAGCCTACCACATAGCAAAATATATCTGGCCCACACAATCAGCTTTTGCTTGGCCCACACGCCACAGTGAATTACGGTATATGACTGGACCAAGTCTGGCTTCCATACAAGGGCCAAACATCTGGGCCAAGTCTCAGCCAAGTTAATAACCCATAATTGGGCCAGATATGTTGGTGTGACACGAATACAATGAATTTGATAAACCCATGAAACAAACCAATTATTAGAATTTTTCTTTACTCAAAAATAATTTAAAAGGTATTTTTAAAGAGGGTCAAGATAGGCCAAACTAACATGGCCCACATATACATTTTTAACATCTGGGTCAAATACTACATTTGATCTGGCCCATATAATGAGGTCACATTTGGGCCAAGTCCATTTGCTATGTGGGATGCAGGACCGGCCCAGTACATTTGGGGGCCCTAAGCAGAATAATTTTGGGGCCCTACCTATCAATGAAACAGAAAAGTAAAGCCTGATTTCTTCTACCGAACTGTCTGAATGGTTTGTACATTTTAAAACAGCTCTTTTTGTGTCAACTAACAGCTTGAAAAATGAAGAATTAAACAATATTTAATAAAGGAACCAGTGATTCCTACTTTGCGACCTTCTAAAACACATTCCATTAATTTAGCAAACAGATTGAAGATTCTATAATAAGATCGTAGGTAGATTTATTTAATTTTTTTATAAATCCCAAAAGCAAAAACTCTGCAATGAAGCAACACTAAACAATAATTTATTAAATGCAGTATAAAATATACATCCTGAACTCATTAAAAACTCAAAAACAATCACAACAACAACAAAACAATTAACATTAATTCAAAATTGATCCATAATTAATCTATATATCTATATTTATATATTCATTAATTTTCTTTTCAGCTTAGTCCCTTTATTAATCCGGGGTCGTCACAGTGGAATGAACTGCCTATGTATCCACCACATATTTTACGCAGCGGATGCCCTTATAGCTGCAACCCATCCCTGGGAAACATCCATACACACTAATTCACACTCATACACTACGGACAATTTAGCCTACCCAATTCACCTCTACCACATGTCTTTGGACTGTGGGGGAAACCGGAGCAACCAGAGGAAACCCACACGAACGCAGGGAGAACATGCAAACTACACACAGAAACGCAAACTAACCCAGCTGAGGCTCGAACCAGCGACCTACCTACTGCGCCACTGCGTCGCCCATATATATCCTTTTTTACCTGCAGTTTATTTCTCAAAAATGCTAGGGCCCTGAATCTGAAGTGGCTTGAAGCTAAAATATAAATCACACACAACAAACACTTTCACTGGTCACTTTTTTCACTCTTTCAATTGAGACTTGCAGTTTTTATTGAGCAACTCTGTAGTTTTCCATCATTATAATTGTTTTGATATAAACATATATCAAAATCTATTTTTAATAAATCTTTTTTGTTACATGTTAACTTCTATGATTTTTTCATATTAGTCAAACATCGTACAGCAATATACAGTGACAAACCAATGACAAACAAATGACAAATTAAAAACACTCACCTCCTCTTTCTCTACCTATGTGGGACGTGGACAATCTCCTCCAACCTGCAATAAAACAAGAAAACACAGATCAAATATGAAAATAAATTTAAAACAAAGTAAATAAATAAAAGTAAATAAATAAATTAAAATAAATAAATTAAAAAATAAAAGGAAAAATTAGAACAAAACAAAGTGAAAATGAAAAAAGTACAACAAAACAAATGAAATAATCAGAAAACAAGAACGCAAATAAAGACTGATTAAAGAAATTGTGCTCTTTAAAATTAGTCTTTTCTCAGAAATCTCAAGATTCGCACAGAAATGCTCTGCAAAAGTCGCCTCGTCTCTCAAAAAACAGATTGAGATGAGTTGGGTTGTTTTAATATGCAGTTTATTTCATAACACGCTCAACGAACTTGACCGACCAGAGCGCCATCTTGGATCACCCCGCGGCCTGCGCCCCCCTCCTTCTCCCCCACCACTAATGACAAATAAATAGAACGAATAGAATGCCGTGACGTCACAGAACAGCATAGTTCAGAATTCCTCAAAGTGACAAACAAACGAGTACAGTGAACAGTGAGTTAATGACTTTAACGACTTGTTTTGCATCTCAAATAGCGAATAATATGTCAGCTGTGTTTTTTACTCGAGTTAATACGATCACGACTGACTTTGTCAACGATAATAATCAGAGTGACATGATGGCTTCTCCTACACCTCCTACCATGATGAGAAGCCCAACAGGTGAGATGAGAGTTTACAAAAACGGAGTATTCCCACGTATTATTTAATAATACAGTAAATTATTCAGTAAAAAGTAAAATAATAATAATATATTGTCATGTAAGGTTATTAGCGTACAGACTTAAGAGGCAAATATGCAACGTCTCTTCATAGTAATGTGTTTTTTTGTGTTTAGTTATGGTTTTGTATATATTTGTGACTGAGCCCTGCTGTCATTTTATGTATTGACATTCTGGCTTTTAAGTTTTTCTTTTACACTCAACAGAAATTGTGCCTTGTTAACGTTATTTGGCATTTTTGTATTACTTTAATTGAAATCCTATGTGTAGACCTACACAGTAATTTTCTTAGTTTTTGATGGTGTGGAGGAATATTTGTTATACTTTAGCAAACTGAGTGAGAATATTATATTTAAATCTTTATTTGTTTAAGCAGGGATGAATTAATACAATTGAGGTAAAGTTGGTTTTTAATTCACACATTCTGACTTTCTCCTTAATAATATAATAACAGAAAAATATTGTTTTAAATTCTAAATATTAACAGCCAATGACTGTCATCGTACAAGATTGTTTACAGTCACTTAAATAGTGCTAATGTTGATTTGAAGTCCTACTTACATGCGATTTCAGACCCAGTATTTAAATTAGCATGGTCAACATTATATATGGACCGTTAAATGAACAAATGTGCAAATATAAATCCAACTTCACCTCAATATTAATAAATGTCTATAGCTCTGTTTCTGTAACTGAAGTTCTGGAGCAAGACTTCTCTTTTCATTTGGATTTGTAAGACTGATTGTTAAATGTTTCAGGTTATAATTTCTCACATATTTCTTAAGTGAAGATCCAGAGCGAGAGAAATTGTTCACTTTGAGTTTGACGATTGCTAATGGAAAGTTGAAAAAATGTTGATTTATTTTCATTAGTTTTTTTGTGGTGGAGAAGTGGTGCTTGAGGAAGAATGTAGATGTAGCACCCACTGACAAAAAAATAAAAGGCTACATAAATTTGATTAAACATTGTGATGGTGATTGTTAAATAGCTCAAACTATAACTGGTAAAACTCAGAATATTGACTAAAAATGAGTGATTATAATAGTTTGCATTTTGTGTGAGCGGGAGTGAAATGTTTATTTTTGCAAAAGAGTTGCTTTTAGGATTTTTCCTTAAGTCTAATATGGGCTTATGACTTACCGACTATTTGTCAGCTTGTATTTGTCATTTTAAGTAATAGAGATGATTTGCAATTCCATGTAATAAATTTTAGTTTTTAAACATTTTCTATTATAATTGTACATTTATTATTGTTGTTTCTTTTGTGTGATTGTCTTTTATATTTCTAATTTACAAAAGTGTGTTTATTTTAAACCTGTGGTTAAAGAGTTTTCTAATGTTTTCCTGTTCATTTCCATTCTTTTAGCAAACCCAGAGAAAGGAAGGAAAGGGAAAAGAGCCTCTGCTTTCTTTAAGAGAGCATGGAAGGCTGCAAAGCGCCCTTTCCTTTGCTGTGACCGGAACAGAGTGGTCCCCTTTGAATCACAGTCAGATATCGACGATTTCGAGCATCTGCCTGTTCCGGGTCCCTCCAGGACCGTCGCAGCACATGCAGACCTTGAGCCGGTGTGGCAGCCAGGCCAGGTCTGTGAAAATCCTCAGCCGTTGAGTGTTCCGGGCCCCTTCAGCATCAAGCAAACAGCAGATGTGGCAAATGCAGATCCGGCCCGTCCTGAGTCCTCAACGGCCCTCACAGGTCATGTTGAACCTGAGCAGATGCGTCCGCCAGTCCAGGTCTGCGACCGTCTCGAGTCGTTGGCTGTTCCAGGATCATCCAGGATCAAGCCAACGACCATCGCAGATCATGTTGACCCTGAGCAGATGCGTCCGCCAGTCCAGATCTGTGAAGACCCTCAGCTGTTGAGTGTTCCGGGCCCCTCCAGGATCAAGCAAACAGCAGATGTGCAGAATGCAGATCCGGCCCGTCCTGAGTCCTCAACGGCCCTCACAGGTCATGTTGATACTGAGCTGGTGTGTCTCCCAGGCCAGATCTGGGAAGATCCTCAGCCAATCAGTGTCCATGGCCCCTCCAATATTACGAAAATGACGGATGCAGATTCGGCCTGTCCTGAGTCGCCTCCGTCTGTTCAAGACCCCTCGAAAATTGATGGGACTGATGGTGAGTCCTCCTGAATTTGGTTCATTTTAGTTCTGCCATCTGTTATTTTTTATGCTTTGCTGTTTTTAGCTTATAAATCAGACAGTGTCAGTTGTTAAACTATTGGTTGTGTATTAACTAATACAGTGCTACACATATATGAGTACACCCCCCACAAATCTCTCATTTAAATAAATATTTTCTATAGGATGCTTTACAATATTATATTTGTGCGTGTACATTAGTTTAGTCAGTACTGAAGCCAAATCTGGAGCTTATCTAACAAAATAATTACAATAATGGTTCAAAAATTAGTAGCCCAAATTTATATGTTAGGACAAAATATTAAATTTAATTTTCAAAATGAGCAAAACTCTAAGAGAAACTAAAAATATTATTTTAATAAATAAATCTGTTTAATAAATCTGTTTTGTTCAAATGCACCAATATATATTACCCATATTCACAGAGAAATGGATAAAGACATTCATTTTCAAAATGGGGTGTACAGCATATATGAATATGCTGAGCACTGTAGCTGCAGCTCTGTTCATGGAGATGTTTCTGTTTGTTTTCTTCATTTTAGAAAAACCCAAGAAAGGAAGGAAAGGCAAAAGAGTCTCTGCTTTCTTTAAGAGAGTATGGAAGGCTGCAAAGCGCCATTTCCTGTGTTGTGACACAGATATAGTCCAGTATCTTACACCACAGCCTGAGCCCGAGCCCGAGCCAGAACCAGAGCCAGAGTCAGAGTCAGAGTCAGAGCCCGAGCTGGAAGATAAAGCGGACTCTGAGGCAGTGTCAGTTGAAGTTACACCTGAAAACGCAGAACCAGCTGACCCTGAGTCAGTATGTCTGCCAGGCCAGGTTCCTGAGGAGCCTAAAAAGGCTTCTGGGCTCACTTTTGGTAAGTCATCATTTCCTTCTATTTTCAGTAATTCATAATTAATATAAATTAGTAATCAATGTACTCCTGCGATTCTGATGGAAGTTACTGCTTTTAGCTCATTGCATTAGATCCAGATTCAAAGGATAGGAGTCATTTATTTGATCTGTTTCATACCAGACAATCCAAGTAAATCTCCCTGCTCTTTTTCTGTTTTTCAGGATCTGTGGTGGCTCTTTTTGAAGTGAAAGACCTGATTGGAGAAGGAAGTTTTGGCAAGGTGTATCTGGCATCTCACGTATTTAATGAGAGATCAAAGGTAGGGAACTATTTTTGAAATTCAGTCAACATTTTCCTCCTGATTATTAAATATAAATAATTTGTTGGCTTTAATTTCACTTGTTGTTGTTTTTCCGCAGGTTGCCCTGAAGTGGATCAAGAAGCGTAAACAGGACCGTTATCTCGACATTGTAAGTTGAATAATTCACACAACAGTGAAAATGTGCGGACCATTTACTCATCCTTCACTTGTCACGTACCTGTCTGAAGCACTTTAAACTGAACTCAAAAGCAGATATGTTGGAAACAAGTAGCCACTGACTTCCATTGTAGAAAAAGAAAATGCTTATGAAGTCAATGCTTACTGGTTTTCAACATTCTTCAAAACGTCTTCTTTTGTGTTCAGCAGAAGAAATAAACCCAGAGAGAAGTTTTGAACACATGACTGTAGGGCTGTGGAATTAATTCAAATTCATTTAACATTAATGGAGATAAGATGATCATTGCGTCATATCCCGGACCCTTGTAAAGCAGTCTGCATTCATTTCTACACACAGCTCAGTTTCACGTGGAAATCAGTGAAATCATGTAGCGTGACTTTTGCAGCACGGGATGTGCTTGATTTATTAGAGTGTATATGATTGATTCATTGATGTCTTCAATAGTGCTAAAGAGAGCTTGTGCTGTTGTGTGCATGTGCTCAGCCTCAGAGATGGACAGAACACACATGTAGAGTCCTCTTTTAGCTTAAACTGCATGACTAAATGCTCAAATACAAGCAAAAATGTGTCAAAACATGGAGCTTAGTGATTATTTACTTCGTGACAAGTTTTTGTTACTGTACTTTGTGTCATTCTGCTTTGGTAATATCTTTGAAATCTGTTTTTTTTCTAGGATGGTCATTCCACACCTGTGCTTGCGGAAGTGGCAATGATGCTTAGGCTGATGAATGCCCCAACTTGTCCCAGCATCATCACATTACACCACTGGATTGAGAATGAGAACGACTTCGTTCTCATTCTGGAGTACCCACAGTCATGCCAGAACTTGGCTCATTACGTCAGACGTACATTGGACATTGATGAAAACCAAGCACGCCGGTTAATGCGTCAGTTGGTACAAGCTGTCAAGTTCTGCGCTGAGCGTGGAGTTTTCCATGGTGATATACACCCGGGGAACATCCTGGTGACTCAACCCCGATTAGAGCTCAAATTGATTGACTTTGGTTGTGCTCGGCCAATTACCAGCGAGCCTTTCAAAAGCAGCGATTATCGAGGTGAGTTGGCATTTTGTGTTAGTTTCTTTGGTCACAGTATTGTCTTATGAAATGACTGAATTCTGAACCCGTCTCTCTTACAGGAGCCATATTTTACAGACCACCTGAGGTTTTAAGGGATCCCACATTCTTTCCTAACCCGGCATACGTCTGGACATTAGGCATCATCCTGTATGAAATATTGCATGGACAATTGGCCTTTCGCACCACACATTCGATAATCATTGGAGACCTTGAGACAGACCTCACCTTATCTTCAGGTAAGCAGACACCTCTAAACAATCTCAGCCTCAGTGACAGAATAAAATATGTCAGTCACAAGTAAAAAGGATTAAATATAATGGTTACAGGCACTGTAGATATTAAAGTCATTGAATTGTGGATGTTTTGTAATTTGATGTAGTAAGATTTAAACACCTTCATGAATCTTGAGTATGCAGACATGTTTCACACTCTCTGTGACACTTTTCAGAATGCCTGGACCTGATTTCCCAGTGTTGATTCGTAATCCAGAGAAGCGACTACAGTTACATCAGGTTGAAGAGCACCGGTGGTTCAATCCAACGAGCCCAAATCCTGTGCAGCAGCTAGACAAGAGGAGGTAGAGGAACACACCGAGCACAAAACTACATCTTCATTCTTTCTTTGCTTCATGCTATTCCTGTTGTTTTCTCTTCTGCTCTTTTTAGAGCTACAAGTCTTATTTGACAGCCCTTCATATTCTGCTTTAATAACTTTGTGTTATTTCTGATTGTTTTTCTTCATTTTAGAAAAAACTAAAGAAGCGAGGAAGAGGAGAGCACCATTTGCAGAAACTTCATTAAAGGGACACTTTACCCAGAAATTCAGTTATTAGTTACTATGTAATTCCAAACCCACAAGACCTTACTTTCCTTCAGTGTCAGTTCATGACGTGTGTTGATGAGAGCTCTGTCCTGTAAACACGACACACATACAGTGCAGTCCAGTACTTCTCAAGTCATTAGTTTTGTTTGATTATTTTTGGGTTTTTCTTTCTGCATAAAAGAAGTTTCGGTTCAGCTGTAGCTCCAAACCCCTGACACCTTTCTTCATCTTCAGAAAACAAATGAAAATATTTGAGATGAAATCAAATCATCAAACCATGAGAGCTCTGTCCTGCACTGTATGTGTGTCCACTGCTGACGTTTACCTCAGGTGTGCCCACGTTTTGTTTAAATCAGAGGAAGTCGCGCAGGCCTCTGGGTTAAACGTCAGCAGTGCGACACATACAGTGCACTGGGCTCTTATGAACGTGTGGTTTGAGGGTCAGAGAGCTCTCAGATTTCATCTAAAATGTTTTAATTTCTCAATATGAACTAAACATGAATATGAACTAAGGACATGAGGTGAGCAATTAATGACAATAATGGTAATTAAATACTGCAGCTCTGCACAAGAAGTTTGGCCATAGGAGAAATGGTCGTGCCCAACTGAGCCTGGTTTCTCTCGAGGTTTTTTCCTTCACTTTTGTCAATTGGTGAAGTTTTTGTTGTGCTTGGTTTGGGACTTGTGGAGATGCGCATCATTGGGTTTGCTCTTCAGTGTTTGGACTTTGAACTGAACTTCAACTCTGAAAACTGGACTGACACAGTTTCAATGTTCTTCAATGTAAAGCTGCTTTGACACAGTCCACATTGTAAAAGCGCTATAGAAATGAAGATGAATTGAACTGAATTAATGATAAAACTCCATTAGGAAATCCTTGTGTCGTCACAGTTGTCTCCTCTCATCAAAGTGTCATCAAAGATCTGCTCAACTATTTTCTACCTCATAAATGAATCTGGTGTTCTGTCATAAGAGAGACTGATTGTTTTATCATTAAGTGTTCATAATTGTTTTGTAATGAATTGTTCTTTGAATTGTTTTGTAATGAATTGCTTTTCTATATTGTTGGCTAATAATTCAAATAAAATCATGTGAATCAAACTGAAGCTCTGATCATCATTTCTGTGAGTTTTCTAAATGACTCCTTACTCAATTAAATAGATAGTTCTCCCTAAACTATTTACTCCAAACCTGCTTATGAGTGTCTTTCTTCTGTTGAACACTAAAGAAGATACTTTAAAGAAATCTGAAAATCTGTACCCATTGATGTCCATAGTAGGAAAACAAATACAATGGAAGTCAATAGTTACAGGTTTCCAGCATTTTTCAAAATCTCTTCTTTTGTGTATAACAGAAGAAACTCATAGTAAGGGCTGAGGAAAAGATGACAGAATATTCATTATTGGGTGAAGAAATGTTTTTTAACAAACCAGTAGTGCCATAAACTATGTTTAACACAGATTTGTGGAGTCTGTTTAGCCAAATGGAACCACAGAGTAGGTTTTACTATTAGACAATATGTTGTTTTATATTACAATATATACAACAAAGAGTGTACTGGGATAATCTCTGATTTAAAGGGCACATTGGTATTTCTATTTCATATTTAATATAAGTCTTTTGTGTCCCCAGAATGTGTCTGTAAAGTTTCGGCTCAAAACACCCATCAGATTATTTATTATAGCTGTTTGAAGTGTCTATATTATAGCTGAAAAAAAGTTGTTGCTGTTTCTTTGTACCGGGCCTTTAAGGCTAGTCCTCCCTGCCCACCGTTCCCACGTGCCTGTCAGCAATCGCCGCCCTCGGCTGCCTCAGGAAGCAGGTCTCACATGTGTGTGAGAAATACTACAGTAAGAACTTTAACATTCAGTATTTGATGTATTTTTTTGTGGAGTTGCAACAATGAGTTACACACAATGTCATTACAAAGTTCACGCACACACACAGCGAGGACACACACACACACATAGCGCAGACACATACACACACACAGCGTAGACACACACACACATAGAGAGAGAGATAGCGCGTTAAGCTTTGCACTCCTTTTGCACGCATATGTGACAGGAGACAGGTTAATATCCACTGCTGTATGGATATCTGTTATGGTAATGTACAAAATAAACCTGATTTAACGTCTACAAACCACGATTGAAGCGTCATCTTTCATAAATGTTCTGACACGTGGCTGTGCTGATGAAGTGAATAGCTGTAATTCATGACACACGTGCTGTTTTAAAACATTTTAAACTTGTAAAACTCACTCTTGATCACGTTTGATGATGATTGATGATCCTAGCGAACTGAACAGACCTTTTATTCCCGGTTGCTTTGCGCTCGTCCTGTCTTGATTATATGATTAAACACGTGACTACCAGGACATGTTAATTCGCAGCTGTCAATCAATATTGGTGAAAAAAAGGACTGGGTGTGTTTATTTCATCCCAATATGACAGTTTATACACTATACTTACACACATTTCTATCCAAAACAGCTTGTAAAGTAGATTTTTCACCATAGGTGCCCTTTAAACAGCAGAGTTTCACATTGTTAAACTGTACACTGTTAACCCTTACTGTAGATTATGCAGTAAATAACTGTAAAATAGCCAGTGTTTTGCTGTAATAAAAGGAAGCAATATTTTACTGTAAAATGAACAGGATTTCTATGAAACTGTAGTGCGAAGAATAAATGATAGTAATCTACTTTTATGTAGCCATTACAGGTAGTAACTGTGATAATAAATGGTAAATTACTGTTCAACTGTTACTGAGCCATCTACTCTGATGCTTTTAATGTTCTTTATATAGAAAAGTGCGTTTATCTTAATGCAGAAAACAATGATTTAGACATTGACACAAACACATACACAGGATGTCTGTCTTATTCTAAACACAAAACTGTGACAAAACTTTTCAGAATATGTTGGCCCTTTAAGGGAGCCAGGTGTTTGATTTGTTTACTTGTGAGTGCTCCATTCTCTGTTTAGCACTTTAGATGCAGAGTCTGATGTTTTAAGCTGTGGTGTAAAGTAACTCATTACAAATACTCAAGTTACTCTAATTGAGTAGTTTTTCTCAGAAATTGTAATTCACTAAGTAGTTTTAAAAATGTGTACTTTTACTCTCCATCGAGTACATTTTTAGTGCAGTATTGGTACTTTTACTCCACTACTTTCCTTCAACCTGCAGTCACTACTTTATTTTTTCCTGTCTATGTGGATTAGAAAAATCAGTCCTGTGATTCCTGTCCAATCAGATAAATCGCATCATAATGAACTACCTCAAGACATGGGTGATTTATAATTGCAGAAAACAGTTTGGAAGCATTAAAAGTGTCCAAGTAGATGTCTAAAACTTTACACACATTGACCTAGAGACTGTTTAGTTGCATGTCACTGATGAGAAGATGATGGATGTTTACTGTATGATGACAGGTATTAGGTTTGACACCTGTGCAACGTTGTGGGGACATTGCATTTTGTTTGGAAATGAAAATTGGAAGAAGTCAACATCAGGGCGACACCAATGTCCATCGTCCAACCTAAAATCAACCAAATATCAATGTCTAATAATGATGTTACAGCTTGACGTTGTGTGGACGTTACCACTATGACGTCTATTAGATGTTGGATTTTGGTTGCCATGCCTGACGAATAAATATCAGTATTTGTCGTCAATATGACGTTGGTTTAAGATGTTGGCTTGACATTGGATTTTGGTGACTTTCTAACACAACCTAAAATCAACGAAATATCAACGTCATTTTTACATCAGAATGACGTTTTGTCCTTAGACGCTGGCTAGACATTGAATTTTGGTCACCTGATGTCACAACCTAAATCTAACCCAATATGAACAGTGTGTGCCTGCTGGGCAGTAACTAAATGCACTACAGAATGTTACGTTTACATGCATCCACAAATTACATGTAAATGCATCAGCTTTTTACAGTGTAATACTCACTACTCTTGAGTACTTTAAAAGGGCTACTTTTTACTCATACTTTAAATAATATTTACAACAGATACTTTTACTCTACTACATTTTTGGGCAAGTGATGGTACTTTTACCTAAGTATGATTTATCAATACTCTTTCCACCACTGATTTTAAGCCATAAATAAGAATCTACAACAAGTAAAATGTGTTCAAATGTGTTTGAGGGTCTCTAAAGTAAGTCTGTGTATTACGTTATGTTGTTGTATTGAACTGTATTTGAAGGCTAAATTGTTAGCTAGTTTGCCTCTCCTTCTCACATTACTTTCAGTATATTTATTCATTGGATATTGCCTATTTCTATAATGTACAGATGCTAACAGTGTCATGTGTCTTTTTGGCAAATGAGCAGATTTTATACACATAAAAACCATTCAATTCCAATCTCCTCAGTTAGGTAGTTAACGTGCACAGGAATCATCACAGGGATTCGCAAACCTCTACTGTCAGGTCCCAGGTTGTGAATTTGTTGCTAAGTATTTCAGAGCTGTGTTTCCAACTATGAATTCATAAGGACAATAGAAACATTTGTTTTCTTGAACTTTTTAGTGTAAATAATAATAAGATTGCATTTGGATCCTTTGGATTCTCTGTGATGCCGACTTTATTTATTTATTTATGTTTTATTTTTATAATTATTTTAAACCTTTTTATTGAGAATTGATGTGTGCGGCTGTTTTTTGACTACCTTGTTTTAACCATATCTAGAGTAAGTATGTGTGTGTTCTTTTGATATGCTATTATTTTTTTATTATTTGAAACTTTAAAAAAAAGTATTAAGTGTTTTTTTTCTTTTGGTTCTTTTTGTGTTTTTAACCTTACATTATTTTAACCTTGTATATCAGGAGTCAAGTAATGCCACATTAGAGTTATTCAAAGGTAAGTATTATACTGTGCATGAACGACACAGATTTAAAGGTAAAATTAAAAAATCTCTCTCTTAAACAGCACTTCCATACATTTTTTGCAGAGGCTCAATGAAGTGGACTGGAAAACCTCAAATGAAGTAAGTAAAAGTGGTATTTGAAGAATAAAGGATTTCTTAAATAAATGCATAAATCAGGTTATCTGTTTAGTTTTTTATTGCTAAAGGAACAACATGAGGATCAGTGCTGAACGATTTTTTATTTTTTGCTTTGGATGAAGTTTGTTAATTAATAAATTTATATTGTTTTTTATTGGAGATATGATTGTGATAAATGTTGGCAGTTGCTTAAATGTTGTCAAACTCAGTTCCTGGAGGGTTGCAGCCAACAGAGTTTAGTTCCCACCCTGCTTCAACATTAATTCAATTCAACTCACCTTTATTTGTATAGCGCTTATACAATGTAGATTGTGTCAAAGCAGCTTCACATAAAAGGTCACAGTAAATAGGAACAGTGTAGTTCAGTTTGTAGTGTTTAAGTTCAGTTCAGTTGAGCTCAGTTCAATGTGGTTTAATAATCACTACTGAGAGTCCAAATATTGAAGGGCAAATCCAACGATGCGCAGCTCTACTGATCCTGAACCATGCAAGCCAGTGGTGACAGCGGAGAGGGAAAAAAACCTTCACTAAATGGCGGAAGTGAAGAAAAAAAAAAACTTAAGAGAAACCAGGCTCAGTTGGGCACGATCATTTTAATTTCTCCGCTGGCCAAGCGTCTTGTGCAGAGCTGCAGTCTCAGCGGCGGAGGCTGGAAGCTGGCCTCAGCGAAGACTCGTCTGTCTCTGGATCGTCACAGGAATCAGTCTCATGTTCTCCACTCTTCCATGACCATCACAGTAGCTGCTCAGGATATGGAAACCTTGGGATCATCTCGTCGTTGGTCTTGGATCGAATCAGTGACTCTGCATAGTCTGAGGGCCTCGGG
This sequence comes from Danio aesculapii, assembly GCF_903798145.1. Classification (NCBI taxonomy): domain Eukaryota; kingdom Metazoa; phylum Chordata; class Actinopteri; order Cypriniformes; family Danionidae; genus Danio; species Danio aesculapii. The sequence goes on along the minus strand of NC_079440.1, from coordinate 52,018,746 downwards.
AAGAGTATCCCCAGGTGGAAATAGAGAATAAAGAAAATAATTAGCGTAGCTGATGTTCACAGTGTATATCAACAAGATGCATAACCTGTGTGGAAGCCCCCTAAGTGGTGCACTAAGTGTATGCTTTACTGAACAGATAGGTCTTTAATCTAGTTTTGAATTGGGAGAGTGTGTCTGAGCCTCGAACGTTATCAGGAAGGCTATTCCAGAGTTTAGGAGCTATAAATGAGAAGGCTCGACCTCCTTTACTCGACTTTGCTATTCTAGGTACTACCAGAAGCCCCGAGTTTTGAGACCTTAAAGAACGAGTTGGATTGTAGCGAGACAGAAGATTGGTTAGATAAACAGGAGCTAGATTATTTAAAGCTTTATATGTAAGAAGCAATATTTTAAATTCAATACGAAACTTAACAGGCAGCCAGTGTAAGGAGGATAAAATTGGGGTGATGTGATCAAATTTTCTAGACCTGGTAGGAACTCTGGCAGCTGCATTTTGTACTAATTGAAGTTTGTTAATAGAGGATGCTGGGCAGCCAGCAAACAGTGCATTACAGTAGTCCAGCCTAGAAGTCATAAAAGCATGGACTAGCTTTTCTGCATCTGAGATGGATAGAATACTTCGTAACTTAGCGATATTTCTCAGATGAAAGAAAGCAGTTTTTGTGACATGGGATATATGATTTTTAAAAGTTAAATTGCTGTCTAATATGACACCCAGATCTTTTATAGTAGAGCTAACGCTAACTTTGTATCCCTCTAATTGTAGGTCGAGTTGTTAGATCTGTTGTGTACAGGATTTAGGCCCAATAAGTAATAATTCTGTTTTGTCTGAGTTTAAGAGAAGATAATTGTTGGTCATCCAGTCTTTAACATCTTTAATACACTCAGTTAGCTTGGACAGATGAGACGTCTCGTTAGGTTTAGTTGAAATATATAATTGAGTATCATCTGCATAACAGTGAAAGCTGATCCCATGTCTTCTAATAATGTCTCCCAGGGGTAGAATGTATATTGTAAACAGCAAAGGGCCTAAAACTGATCCTTGAGGCACCCCGTATTTTACTGGGCTGATTTGTGAAGGCTGTCCATTAATATTCACAAGCTGGTAACGGTCAGATAAGTATGACTTAAACCATTGTAGGGCCTGTCCCTGGACACCTGTAGACTTTAAGCGATTAATAAGGATACCATGGTCAATGGTGTCAAATGCCGCACTAAGATCGAGTAGAACTAATAGCGAAATGCACCCTTGGTCAGCAGCTAAGAGTAAATCGTTGGTTATTTTCACTAATGCAGTTTCTGTACTGTGATGAGCTCTGAAACCTGACTGAAACACTTCAAAAACATTGTTGGTCTGCAGAAAGGAGCATAATTGAGCAGAAACAACTTTTTCTAGTATTTTAGATATAAATGGAAGGTTTGAAATAGGCCTATAATTAGCTAAGTTGCTGGGGTCCAGTTGTGGTTTCTTAATAATAGGTTTAATAACAGCTAACTTGTAAGGATTTGGAACATGGCCTAAAGATAAAGAAGAGTTGATAACCTGTTAGCTTTCTAATAAGCCTCAATTACTTTAATCAGGTGTGTTCAATTAAACGCTAAACTGTGCAGATCTGTGGCCCTCTGTTATATGTCAGATGAGATTTAAATGTTTGACACCTGTGCTTTATACACTCAGTGGTGGAAAGAGTACTGGAAAATCATACTTAAGTAAAAGTACCTGATTAAAAATATCTGTTGTAAATATTACTCAAAGTATGAGTAAAAAATAGCCCTTTTAAAGTGCTCAAGTGTAGTGAGTATTACACTGTAAAAAGCTGACACATTTACGTCTAATTTGTACATGTGTGTGTACACGTAACACTGTAGTGCATCAAGTTATTACCCAGCAGGCACACATCATCATAAGACGTTAATATTTGCTTAGATTTATGTTGTGATGTCAGGTGACCAAACTTCAATGTCTAGTCAGCCTCTAGGACAACATTATTTTAATGTCCAATAATGACGTAGATATTAGGTCGATTTTAGGTTAGAAAATGACCAAAATCCAACGTCGAGCCAACATAAAGATGGTGCCATCTCTGCCAAACTCGGACCATGTTTGGCCCACATGCTGTATGCCAGTGCCGTATGAATGCCTGCTGTGCCAGCTTTATGCCAAATCTGGGCCAGAATTCTTTGCTACCTGGGCTAATATGCTTTAACTATAAATTTGTTTGTTTGGTTAATTGTGATATTTGCCCTGACCCTAAATACAACACAGTATAATATATTTTGACGACTGGCTTCATTTTGCTTGTGTATCGCGCCATCTGCTGGACCAAATGAGATTGTAGTCTTTGCTCAACGATAAATCACGTGCTGTCAAATACATTCCAAGAGAAATGTCAGTAACAACAACAAATTGATTAATTGACCCTTTTTATTGACACACCCACACCCACGATTAGTTAGTCTACCACATAGCAAAATTTATCTGGCCCACACAATCAGCTTTTGCTTGGCCCACACGCCACAGTGAATTACGGTATATGACTGGACCAAGTCTGGCTTCCATACAAGGGCCAAACATCTGGGCCAAGTCTCAGCCAAGTTAATAACCCATAATTGGGCCAGATATGTTGGTGTGACACAAATGCAATGAATTTGATAAACCCACGAAACAAACCGATTAGTAGAATTTTTCTTTACTCAAAAATAATTTTAAAAGTATTTTTAAAGAGGGTCAAGATAGGCCAAACTAACATGGCCCACATATACATTTTTAACATCTGGGTCAAATACTACATTTGATCTGGCCCATATAATGAGGTCACATTTGGGCCAAGTCCGTTTGCTATGTGGGATGCAGGACCGGCCCAGTACATTTGGGGGCCCTAAGCAGAATAATTTTGGGGCCCTACCTATCAATGAAACAGAAAAGTAAAGCCTGATTTCTTCTACCTAACTGTCTGAATGGTTTGTACATTTTAAAACAGCTCTTTTTGTGTCAACTAACAGCTTGAAAAATGAAGAATTAAACAATATTTAATAAAGGAACCAGTGATTCCTACTTTGCGACCTTCTAAAACACATTCCATTAATTTAGCAAACAGATTGAAGATTCTATAATAAGATCGTAGGTTGATTTATTTAATTTTTTTATAAATCCCAAAAGCAAAAACTCTGCAATGAAGCGACACTAAACAATAATTTATTAAATGTAGTAATAAAATATACATCCTGAACTCATTAAAAACTCAAAAACAACCACAACAACAACAAAACAATTAACATTGATGCAAAATTGATCCATAAATAGTCTATATAACTATATTTATATATTCATTAATTTTCTTTTCGGCTTAGTCCCTTTATTAATCCGGGGTCGCCACAGCGGAATAAACCGCCTATGTATCCACCACATATTTTACGCAGCGGATGCCCTTCTGGCTGCAACCCATTCCTGGGAAACATCCATACACACTAATTCACACTCATACACTACGGACAATTTAGCCTACCCAATTCACCTCTACCACATGTCTTTGGACTGTGGGGGAAACCGGAGCAACCAGAGGAAACCCACACGAACGCAGGGAGAACATGCAAACTCCACACAGAAACGCCAACTGACCCAGCCGAGGCTCGAACCAGCAACCTACCTACTGCGTCACCCATATATATACTTTTTTACCTGCAGTTTATTTCTCAAAAATGCTAGGCCCCTGAATCTGAAGTGGCTTGAAGCTACAATATAAATCACACACAACAAACACTTTCACTGGTCACTTTTTTCACTCTTTCAAATGAGACTTGCAGTTTTTATTGAGCAACTCTGTAGTTTTCCATCATTATAATTGTTTTGATATAAACATATATCAAAATCTATTTTTAATAAATCTTTTATGTTACATGTTAACTTCTATGATTTTTTTATATTAGTCAAACATCGTACAGCAATATACAGTGACAAACCAATGACAAACCAATGACAAATTAAAAACATTCACCTCCTCTTTCTCTACCTATGTGGGACGTGGACAATCTCCTCCAACCTGCAATAAAACAAGAAAACACAGATCAAATATGAAAATAAATTTAAAACAAAGTAAATAAATAAAAGTAAATAAATAAATTAAAATTAGTAAATTAAAAACAAAAGGAAAAATTTGAACAAAACAAAGTGAAAATGAAAAAAGTACAACAAAACAAATGAAATAATCAGAAAACAAGAACGCAAATAAAGACTGATTAAAGAAATTATGCTCTTTAAAATTACTCTTTTCTCAGAAATCTCAAGATTCGCACAGAAATGCTCTGCAAAAGTCGCCTCGTCTCTCAAAAAACAGATTGAGATGAGTTGGGTTGTTTTAATATGCAGTTTATTTCATAACACGCTCAACGAACTTGAACGATCAGAGCGCCATCTTGGATCACCCCGCAGCCTGCGCCCCCCTCCTTCTCCCCCCACCACTAATGACAAATAAATAGAACGAATAGAATGCCGTGACGTCACAGAACAGCATAGTTCAGAATTCCTCAAAGTGACAAACAAACGAGTACAGTGAGTTAATGACTTTAACGACTTGTTTTGCATCTCAAATAGCGAATAATATGTCAGCTGTGTTTTTTACTCGAGTTAATACGATCACGACTGACTTTGTCAACGATAATAATCAGAGTGACATGATGGCTTCTCCTACACCTCCTACCATGATGAGAAGCCCAACAGGTAAGATGAGAGTTTACAAAAACGGTGTATTCCCACGTATTATTTAATAATACAGTAAATTATTCAGTAAAAAGTAAAATAATAATAATATATTGTTATGTAAGGTTATTAGCGTACAGACTTAAGAGGCAAATATGCAACGTCTCTTCATAGTAATGTGTTTTTTTGTGTTTAGTTATGGTTTTGTATATATTTGTGACTGAGCCCTGCTGTCATTTTATGTATTGACATTCTGGCTTTTAAGTTTTTCCTTTACACTCAACAGAAATTGTGCCTTGTTAACGTTATTTGGCATTTTTGTATTACTTTAATTGAAATCCTATGTGTAGACCTACACAGTAATTTTCTTAGTTTTTGATGGTGTGGAGGAATATTTGTTATACTTTAGCAAACTGAGTGAGAATATTATATTTAAATCTTTATTTGTTTAAGCAGGGATGAATGAATACAATTGAGGTAAAGTTGGTTTTAAATTCACACATTCTGACTTTCTCCTTAATAATATAATAACAGAAAAATATTGTTTTAAATTCTAAATATTAACAGCCAATGACTGTCATCGTACAAGATTGTTTTCAGTCACTTAAATAGTGCTAATGTTGATTTGAAGTCATACTTACATGCGGATTCAGACCCAGTATTCAAATTAGCATGGTAAACAATATATATGGACCGTTAAATGAACAAATGTGCAAATATAAATCCAACTTCACCTCAATATTATTAAATGTCTATAGCTCTGTTTCTGTAACTGAAGTTCTGGAGCAAGACTTCTCTTTTCATTTGGATTTCTAAGACTGATTGTTAAATGTTTCAGGTTATAATTTCTCACATATTTCTTAAGTGAAGATCCAGAACGAGAGAAATTGTTCACTTTGAGTTTGACGATTGCTAATGGAAAGTTGAAAAAATGTTGATTTATTTTCATTAGTTTTTTTGTGGTGGAGAAGTGGTGCTTGAGGAAGAATGTAGATGTAGCACCCACTGACAAAAAAATAAAAGGCTACATAAATTTGATTAAACATTGTGATGGTGATTGTTAAATAGCTCAAACTATAACTGGTAAAACTCAGAATATTGACTAAAAATGAGTGATTATAATAGTTTGCATTTTGTGTGAGCGGGAGTGAAATGTTTATTTTTGCAAAAGAGTTGCTTATAGGATTTTTCCTTAAGTCTAATATGGGCTTATGACTTACCGACTATTTGTCAGCTTGTATTTGTCATTTTAAGTAATAGAGATGATTTGCAATTCCATGTAATAAATTTGAGTTTTTAAACATTTTCTATTATAATTGTACATTTATTATTGTTGTTTCTTTTGTGTGATTGTCTTTTATATTTCTAATTTACAAAAGTGTGTTTATTTTAAACCTGTGGTTAAAGAGTTTTCTAATGTTTTCCTGTTCATTTCCATTCTTTTAGCAAACCCAGAGAAAGGAAGGAAAGGGAAAAGAGCCTCTGCTTTCTTTAAGAGAGCATGGAAGGCTGCAAAGCGCCCTTTCCTTTGCTGTGACCGGAACAGAGTGGTCCCCTTTGAATCACAGTCAGATATCGACGATTTCGAGCATCTGCCTGTTCCGGGTCCCTCCAGGACCGTCGCAGCACATGCAGACCTTGAGCCGGTGTGGCAGCCAGGCCAGGTCTGTGAAAATCCTCAGCCGTTGAGTGTTCCGGGCCCCTTCAGCATCAAGCAAACAGCAGATGTGGCAAATGCAGATCCGGCCCGTCCTGAGTCCTCAACGGCCATCACAGGTCATGTTGAACCTGAGCAGATGCGTCCGCCAGTCCAGGTCTGCGACCGTCTCGAGTCGTTGGCTGTTCCAGGATCATCCAGGATCAAGCCAACGACCATCGCAGATCATGTTGACCCTGAGCAGATGCGTCCGCCAGTCCAGATCTGTGAAGACCCTCAGCCGTTGAGTGTTCCGGGCCCCTCCAGGATCAAGCAAACAGCAGATGTGCAGAATGCAGATCCGGCCCGTCCTGAGTCCTCAACGGCCCTCACAGGTCATGTTGATACTGAGCTGGTGTGTCTCCCAGGACAGATCTGGGAAGATCCTCAGCCAATCAGTGTCCATGGCCCCTCCAATAATACGAAAATGACGGATGCAGATTCGGCCTGTCCTGAGTCGCCTCCGTCTGTTCAAGACCCCTCGAAAATTGATGGGACTGATGGTGAGTCCTCCTGAATTTGGTTCATTTTAGTTCTGCCATCTGTTATTTTTTATGCTTTGCTGTTTTTAGCTTATAAATCAGACAGTGTCAGTTGTTAAACTATTGGTTGTGTATTAACTAATACAGTGCTACACATATATGAGTACACCCCCCACTAATCTCTCATTTAAATGAATATTTTCTATAGGATGCTTTACAATATTATATTTGTGCGTGTACATTAGTTTAGTCAGTACTGAGGCCAAATCTGGAGCTTATCTAACAAAATAATTACAATAATGGTTCAAAAATTAGTAGCCCAAATTTATATGTTAGGACAAAATATTAAATTTAATTTTCAAAATGAGCAAAACTCTAAGAGAAACTAAAAATATAGTCAATTTTGTTGAAATGTTGTAGTTTGTAATTTTTTTTGCAATATTTTGCATGAATTTAAATGTATTATCTTTCCATTTTTAAAGATGTTCTGTGACTAAAATATTATTTTAATAAATAAATCTGTTTAATAAATCTGTTTTGTTCAAATGCACCAATATATATTACCCATATTCACAGAGAAATGGATAAAGACATTAATTTTCAAAATGGGGTGTACAGCATATATGAATATGCTGAGCACTGTAGCTGCAGCTCTGTTCATGGAGATGTTTCTGTTTGTTTTCTTCATTTTAGAAAAACCCAAGAAAGGAAGGAAAGGCAAAAGAGTCTCTGCTTTCTTTAAGAGAGTATGGAAGGCTGCAAAGCGCCATTTCCTGTGCTGTGACACAGATATAGTCCAGTATCTTACACCACAGCCTGAGCCAGAGCCCGAGCCAGAGTCAGAGCCCGAGCCCGAGCTGGAAGATAAAGCGGACTCTGAGGCAGTGTCAGTTGAAGTTACACCTGAAAACGCAGAACCAGCTGACCCTGAGTCAGTATGTCTGCCAGGCCAGGTTCCTGAGGAGCCTAAAAAGGCTTCTGGGCTCACTTTTGGTAAGTCATCATTTCCTTCTATTTTCAGTAATTCATAATTAATATAAATTAGTAATCAATGTACTCCTGCGATTCTGATGGAAGTTACTGCTTTTAGCTCATTGCATTAGATCCAGATTCAAAGGATAGGAGTCATTTATTTGATCTGTTTCATACTAGACAATCCAAGTAAATCTCCCTGCTCTTTTTCTGTTTTTCAGGATCTGTGGTGGCTCTTTTTGAAGTGAAAGACCTGATTGGAGAAGGAAGTTTTGGCAAGGTGTATCTGGCATCTCACGTATTTAATGAGAGATCAAAGGTAGGGAACTATTTTTGAAATTCAGTCAACATTTTCCTCCTGATTATTAAATATAGATAATTTGTTGGCTTTAATTTCACTTGTTGTTGTTTTTCCGCAGGTTGCCCTGAAGTGGATCAAGAAGCGTAAACAGGACCGTTATCTCGACATTGTAAGTTGAATAATTCACACAACAGTGAAAATGTGCTGACCATTTACTCATCCTTCACTTGTCACGTACCTGTCTGGAGCACTTTAAACTGAACTCAAAAGCAGATATGTTGGAAACAAGTAGCCACTGACTTCCATTGTAGAAAAAGAAAATGCTTATGAAGTCAATGCTTACTGGTTTTCAACATTCTTCAAAACGTCTTCTTTTGTGTTCAGCAGAAGAAATAAACCCAGAGAGAAGTTTTGAACACATGAATGTAGGGCTGTGGAATTAATTCAAATTCATTTAACATTAATGGAGATAAAGATGATCATTGCGTCATATCGCGGACCCTTGTAAAGAAGTCTGCATTCATTTCTACACACAGCTCAGTTTCACGTGGAAATCAGTGAAATCATGTAGCGTGACTTTTGCAGCACGGGATGTGCTTGATTTATTAGAGTGTATATGATTGATTCATTGATGTCTTCAATAGTGCTAAAGAGAGCTTGTGCTGTTGTGTGCATGTGCTCAGCCTCAGAGACGGACAGAACACACATGTAGAGTCCTCTTTTAGCTTAAACTGCATGACTAAATGCTCAAATACAAGCAAAAAGGTGTCAAAACATGGAGCTTAGTGATTATTTACTTCATGACAAGTTTTTGTTACTGTACTTTGTGTCATTCTGCTTTGGTAATATCTTTGAAATCTGTTTTTTTCTAGGATGGTCATTCCACACCTGTGCTTGCGGAAGTGGCAATGATGCTTAGGCTGATGAATGCCCCAAGTTGTCCCAGCATCATCACATTACACCACTGGATTGAGAATGAGGACGACTTCGTTCTCATTCTGGAGTACCCACAGTCATGCCAGAACTTGGCTCATTACGTCAGACGTACATTGGACATTGATGAAAACCAAGCACGCCGGTTAATGCGTCAGTTGGTACAAGCTGTCAAGTTCTGCGCTGAGCGTGGAGTTTTCCATGGTGATATACACCCGGGGAACATCCTGGTGACTCAACCCAGATTAGAGCTCAAATTGATTGACTTTGGTTGTGCTCGGCCAATTACCAGCGAGCCTTTCAAAAGCAGCGATTATCGAGGTGAGTTGGCATTTTAGGTTTAGGTTTAACAACTTTATTAATCCCACCAGGGGCAATTAGATTAGGGTAACAGCTTTTCATGATTCAACAAACACAGACAAATCGCTTACAAACAGTGTTAAAAAATAAAACAAAAACAATAACAATCCAGCATGCTTCATGTATAATTTCATAAATAGTTAAAAAAAAAAAAAAACCTTGGATAAACACATGTGTTAGAAATGTAAATTTAAAACTTGCTAAAATGTAATGTTGTAAAGCCTTACTGCCTCTGGAACAAATGTAAATTTATATCTGTTGGAAGAGCATTTAATGCTTCTTAACCTTCTTCCAGAGGGCAACAGAACAAAAAAAGGCTTCAGAGGATGGGAGTCATCTCTTATCACACTTTGAGTTTTCCTTAATACTTGCTGTTCATGTAACTCTGCTAGACTCCTCAGAGGTAGACCAATAATCTTGGAGCAAGTCTTGACTAAATTTTGTAGTCGATTTTTCTCTCTAACGGAAAGTGAAGAGAACCAGCATAAAAAGGAAAAGCTTAATAAACTCTCGATATAGGTGGTATAAAAAGTTCTCAGTATGCGTTTTTCTACACAGAAAGAGTTCAGTTTTCTAAGAACATACATTCTCTGGTGCACTTTCTTAGCAACAGCTTCTGAATTCTGCTGGAACTTTAATGTGGTATCAAATATTGTACCAAGATACTTTTATTCCTGTACCCTTTCAACTTGTTTTCCGTTAAAATACACTGGTTTCACTTCTAAGGCATTTTTTCTAAAATCAATCACCATCTCTTTTGTTTTTGTGATATTCAGTTGTAGTTCAGCTTCTTTGCACCACTTAAAAAACGCATTATGATTATCGCTGTCATTACAATCTGTATTTGTTAACAAGGATAAAAAAACTGTGTCGTCAGCATACTTGATTATATGGCAGTTGTTCTTAGTGCTACGACATTCATTTGTGTACAATATAAAAAGTATTGAGGACAGTACACAACCCTGTGGAGATCCTATTGATGTAAAAAGCATGTCTGAAAGCACTCCGTTCAACATGACTCTCTGCTGCCTACATGTCAAAAAGTCTAAAATCCATAAAACCAAACCATGACTCACATCAAATTCATCTACAAGTTTCTTCGCTAAAATAAAAGGATTCACAGTATTAAATGCAGAGGAGAAGTCCACAAATAGCATTCTTGCAAAAGCACCTTTACTCTCTAAATGTTGATGTACGGTATTTAGAAGGAAAAGCTTTGCATCATCTACCCCTCTTTTAGTGCGATATGCAAACTGCAAAGAATCCAACTTATGATTTGTTTCTGTCAGCAGTTGTGACTTAACCTCTCTCTCTAAGGCTTTCATAACTAAGGACGTTAAGGCTATGGGCCGAAAATCATTATGGGAGTTTGATTTCTCTTTCTTTGGAATTGGTATTACGTTAGATGTTTTCCATAAGTGAGGAACCACTGCTTGATTCAGGGAAGCCTGAAACAAGGAATGAAACACTACACTACATTTTGTGTTAGTTTCTTTGGTCACAGTATTGTCTTATGAAATGACTGAATTCTGAACCCGTCTCTCTTACAGGAGCCATATTTTACAGACCACCTGAGGTTTTAAGGGATCCCACATTCTTTCCTAACCCGGCATACGTCTGGACATTAGGCATCATCCTGTATGAAATATTGCATGGACAATTGGCCTTTCGCACCACACATTCGATAATCATTGGAGACCTTGAGACAGACCTCACCTTATCTTCAGGTAAGCAGACACCTCTAAACAATCTCAGCCTCAGTGACAGAATAAAATATGTCAGTCACAAGTAAAAAGGATTAAATATAATGGTTACAGGCACTGTAGATATTAAAGTCATTGAATTGTGGATGTTTTGTAATTTGATGTAGTAAGATTTAAACACCTTCATGAATCTTGAGTATGCAGACATGTTTCACACTCTCTGTGACACTTTTCAGAATGCCTGGACCTGATTTCCCAGTGTTTGATTCGTAATCCAGAGAAGCGACTACAGTTACATCAGGTTGAAGAGCACCGGTGGTTCAATCCAACGAGCCCAAATCCTGTGCAGCAGCTAGACAAGAGGAGGTAGAGGAACACACCGAGCACAAAACTACATCTTCATTCTTTCTTTGCTTCATGCTATTCCTGTTGTTTTCTCTTCTGCTCTTTTTAGAGTTACAAGTCTTATTTGACAGCCCTTCATATTCTGCTTTAATAACTTTGTGTTATTTCTGATTGTTTTTCTTCATTTTAGAAACAACTAAAGAAGCGAGGAAGAGGAGAGCACCATTTGCAGAAACTTCATTAAAGGGACACTTTACCCAGAAATTCAGTTATTAGTTACTATGTAATTCCAAACCCCTAAGACCTTACTTTCCTTCAGTGTCAGTTCATGACGTGTGTTGATGAGAGCTCTGTCCTGTAAACACGACACACACACAGTGCAGTCCAGTACTTCTGAAGTCATTAGTTTTGTTTGATTATTTTTGTGGTTTTCTTTCTGCATAAAAGAAGTTTCAGTTCAGCTGTAGCTCCAAACCCCTGACACCTTTCTTCATCTTCAGAAAACAAATGAAAATATTTGAGATGAAATCAAATCATGAGAGCTCTGTCCTGCACTGTATGTGTGTCCACTGCTGACGTTTACCTCAGGTGTGTCCACGTTTTGTTTAAATCAGAGGAAGTCGCGCAGGCCTCTGGGTTAAACGTCAGCAGTGCGACACATACAGTGCACTGGGCTCTTATGAATGTGTGGTTTGAGGGTCAGAGAGCTCTCAGATTTCATCTAAAATGTTTTAATTTCTCAATATGAACTAAACATGAATATGAACTGAGGACATGAGGTAAGCAATTAATGACAATAATGGTAATTAAATACTGCAGCTCTGCACATGAAGTTTGGCCATAGGAGAAATGGTCGTGCCCAACTGAGCCTGGTTTCTCTCGAGGTTTTTTCCTTCACTTTTGTCAATTGGTGAAGTTTTTGTTGTGCTTGGTTTGGGACTTGTGGAGATGCGCATCAATGGGTTTGAACTGAACTGAACTTCAACTCTGAAAACTGGACTGACACAGTTTCAATGTTCTTCAATGTTAAGCTGCTTTGACACAATCCACATTGTAAAAGCGCTATAGAAATGAAGATGAATTGAACTGAATTAATGATAAAACTCCATTAGGAAATCCTTGTGTTGTCACAGTTGTCTCCTCTAAAGTGTCATCAAAGATCTGCTCAACTATTTTCTACCTCATAAATGAATCTGGTGTTCTGTCATAAGAGAGACTGATTGTTTTAGCATTAAGTGTTCATAATTGTTTTGTAATGAATTGTTCTTTGAATTGTTTTGTAATGAATTGCTTTTCTATATTGTTGGCTAATAATTCAAATAAAATCATGTGAATCAAACTGAAGCTCTGATCATCATTTCTGTGAGTTTTCTAAATGACTCCTTACTCAATTAAATAGATAGTTCTCCCTAAACTATTTACTCCAAACCTGCTTATGAGTGTCTTTCTTCTGTTGAACACTAAAGAAGATACTTTAAAGAAATCTGAAAATCTGTACCCATTGATGTCCATAGTAGGAAAACAAATACAATGGAAGTCAATAGTTACAGGTTTCCAGCATTTTTTCAAAATCTCTTCTTTTGTGTATAACAGAAGAAACTCATAGTAAGGGCTGAGGAAAAGATGACAGAATATTCATTATTGGGTGAAGAAATGTTTTTAACAAACCAGTAGTGCCATATACTATGTTTAACACAGATTTGTGGAGTCTGTTTAGCCAAATGGAACCACAGAGTAGGTTTACTATTAGACAATATGTTGTTTTATATTACAATATATCCAACAAAGAGTGTACTGGGATGATCTCTGATTTAAAGGGCACATAGGTATTTCTATTTCATATTTAATATAAGTCTTTTGTGTCCCCAGAATGTGTCTGTAAAGTTTCAGCTCAAAACACCCATCAGATTATTTATTATAGCTGTTTGAAGTGTCTATATTATAGCTGAAAAAAAGTTGTTGCTGTTTTTTTGTACTGGGTCTTTAAGGCTAGTCCTCCCCGCCCACCGTTCCCACGTGCCTGTCAGCAATCGCCGCCCTCGGCTGCCTCAGGAAGCAGATCTCATGTGTGTGTGAGAAATACTCCAGTAAGAACTTTAACAATCAGTATTTGATGTATTTTTTTTGTGGTGATGTATATATATGACTAGCTCCATTGAGTCTGACATTACATCTCAGAGATATGCTGTCTCAGCTTGCGAATTCAATTCTGCATCCAGATATTATTGGGTTACTCAACTCATTACACTCAACACTGGTATGCTAATAAGTTAAAATAAAGTTTATTTGTATAGCGCTTTTCACAATAATTGTTTTAAAGGAGCTTTACAATATATTCGATTACAATCAGGAAATCGGAAATGTTAAGGTTATTGGTTACCAAAACTAATAACTTTAACCACCCACTCAACAAAATTTCTCTGGCCCACACAATCAGGTTTTGTTGGCCCACATGCCGCATTGATTTACGGTACATGACTGGACCAAGTCTGGCTTCCAGACAAGGGCCAAACATGGACCATGTCTGCGTCAAGTCACACCCAAGTTACGAGCTTAGAACTGGGCCAGATAAGTTGATGTGTCTCGATTGCAATGAAATAGATGAACCCATGAACCCGTACTTATCCTAAAAAAAAAAAACCATTGTAATGTATTTTAAATGTGGGTCATGAAAACAGACCAAACTTATGTGGCCCACTTATTTTTTTTAACATCTGGGCCAAATCTGTGCTGACTTAAAGACGGTGCCACCTCTGCCAAACCTGGGCCATGTTTGGCCCATATGCAGTAAGCCAGTGCTGGAAGAATGCCTACTGTGTCAGCTTTATGCCAAATCTAGGCCAGAATTCTTTGCTGTAGTTGATGTTTTTCTATATAAACAGTTTACCTGCAGTTACATAGTATATAGATAACATGTGTACATGTTTAATGAATTGTTTAAGTTACATGAAGTTTGAATTACAGGTTTGACTCAACATTTGCTATTTTTACCCCCTCCCCTGCTAAAAAAAAAAGCCCATATTAAAATAATATTAAAAAACTAAAGTCATGTTTGGTCAGCATCTCCCAGCCCCATTCCACATCATCTGCCATCTGTTCCTGTAGGATTTTGAGAAGTGCTGAGTGTCACTAAACCCCGGTGATCTCCTTAGCGAGGTGTGAGTTCATCAAATAATCAGCTCGCTTTATTCAGTCCGACACACGGCAGCTCTGACCAGCACAATGGAGAAAAAATAAATCAAATAGCCTCAGTTAATTAGTTCTGTTCACCTAAATAGGCCATCCTTTGTATCTCCTCCGACTTCAGCTATTAAAAAGAGGCTTCAAACTAATTAAGCTGCTGCCAATTCAATTACCAGGCTTTATTGTTCATCCGCGCGCAGGGAAGAGCAACGAAACGTCTTCACAGTTTCATCACAGAAGCAATTTTTAAAGGTTAAGCTCGTGGAGAGAGTTTTTCGGGATGGCAGAAGATGATGGAGCCGCTGAGGAGCAGGAGATGAACGGTGACGAGGAGGCCCTGCTGCATTTCGGCCGATACAGCGAGGCTCGGGCCGCAGTGCCGTGGGATCAGCGCACGCTCAAGGAGAAGCTGCTTTACCATGTGGATCGCATCTTTCTGAGTTTGCTTGTACTCTTTTTGCTGGTGATGTTTGGAGAGTTCCTGTATAAGATCTGCTATGTGACCAGCGGGAGGAAGATCCTGGAGTTTCTTCGGGAAACTGTCTCGTACTTATTTACTCAGGAGAAAGATGAAGAGCTGATAGAACTGTAGTGTTTCTGAAACTCGTGTTCTGAGTTGAATATTGAGAAAGCGCTGAATACAAAATCAGACATTTCAGAAAAACAATCATTATTTTGTATTTGACTAGTCTAGTTTTGGGCTGTTCTTAGATATCCACTGACAGCCCAAATTTAGCCCTGTTTTTACCCAACTGTCTATGTTTAGATGTCTATTAGACATCTATGAGACGTCTTTTAAATGAAATCAAAACTAACCATATGATTTTGTTAGCTCACGTTGCTAGCATGTCATTAAGAAAAGATAAATGGTTTGCCCTTGTAATTTAAAGTTACAATCTGAAAATCCACTTCCTGATTGTTTTCAGTTAAATTCTGAGATTACAAAAAATGCTTACACGTTGTTGTGAAATGTGTAATGATTTGTGCTGATTGTGATCGATGCCTTAAGCGTTGAGTTTTGTTACATTTTAGTTAATTAAAAACATTTGTGTCTGTTCATTTTTGGTCATTTTCCTATTGTTGTTTGAGTAACTTTTGTGCGTTATGGTATTGAAAATGTTTTTACACATTCATATTTTTTTCCATTGGAATTTTTAAAAAAGGTTTGTTAAATCATAGGTCAGAGTTTCAACCACGTTCCTGGAGGACCACCAGCTCTGCACATTTTCCATGTCTCCTTAACCAAAAGCACCTTATTCAGATCTGTAATGGGTGTGACAGACAAAGGAGACATCCAAAATGTTGAGTTGGTGGTCCTCCAGGAACGTGGTTGAGACTGTTCATGAACTATGTTCTCAGACTTAGTTCTGGAGGTCCGGTCACCTTGTGCAGATTTTAGCCCCAACTTGCTTCAAGCAAGACTGCTCTGTTGACAGTGGGAAAGACCAGAAAGAAACACAAAATCAGAGTCGACTAAATAATGCTGCACTACACCACACTAAATGGAGAAGAAACCTGAAACTGAAAAGATGTGTGTAAATGTGATGATTTAGAAGCGTTATGACATTTGAATGTTAGTTTACATTGTTGAAAAAGAAACAACATTTGTGTTGTGTATATATAGTCCGTGAAACATTTTTCAGTGTTTATTAAACTCATATTTTCATTGTGTTTTCTTATTACAATGTAATGACATGAATGAAAATGAAATTACATTGTTATAACATTTTAATTACTATTTCATTAAATTATAACTACTATGTAATAACAATCTAATTATAATGTAATAACAATGTAATTACATTATAATTAGTGCTTGACATTAACTTTTTTGATCACCAGCCACTGTGGCTAGTATTTATTTTTACTAGCCACTCGCCGTTTTCACTAGCCACAGTTTTATTGTGGGGAAAATATATTTTATGCACATAAATAAGACTTTGACTTGCTGAAATTACTTGATTTAGATTTTGCATTATCTTCACATGCCTCCCCATTCATTTCACTTTTTGTGTGTCGTGTATGAGCTCAATAATCATGAGCAAATGGGTCATGGTTTCAAAGGATTACAATTAGTTTTTATTTCACATACTATTCAGAGCTCAAATTGAAGGATTTACCATCTCTGACCGCACCAAACATAAACAATTAATTGTTTCATAGCCACAAATTTTAAATGTGTCAAAACAAGCAAAATATAGCTGTATACTACATTTTTTACTTAACAAAACATATGCACAGTAGGCTATAATCTGTCCTGGTTAAAGGTCCCAGATCACCAGTTAACTTCACATAAATGGGGAGTTAATCTCCCATTAAAGCAATGTTATGGTAAAAAATGATAATTGAACCGTATTAACGCAAAAGAAAGAAGGTAAAAAAAACATACCGTGTGAAAATGAAAGTATGATCACACACACAAGGTTAATTTTAGACCCATAAATAATCTGTTCAAAGGATGGTTAAAGCGAAAGCAACTGGTGCTGTATATAGCTATGGAGAAAATGTCTGACAAGGCAAATTTTTGTGCAAAATTTTTATTTTAAATTTGGGGAAAACATGGTATTAGTTGTTTATAGAATAAACAAAAGTGTATTTTAAGTTAACACAGAACTTTATTTGCTATATTTTCATTTAACCAAAAGGTGCCATGTTCAGTCATGTTTATGTTTATTCTCTCTCTCTCTCTCTCTCTCTCTCTCTCTCTCTCTCAAAAAAAAAAAAAAAAAAAAAAAATTCTACTAATGTTTTGCTTCTTAGACTTTTACACACCTGAAACTTGTCTATAGCACTTGTTCACTGCTGCTCTTATAGTTGTGTAAATTGCTTCCTTGTCCTCATTTGTAAGTCGCTTTGGATAAAAGCGTCTGCTAAATGACTAAATGTAAATGTAAATGTAAATGTATACTATATATATATATATATATATATATATATATATATATATATATATATATATATATATATATATATATATATATATATATATATATATATATATATATATTGCAATAAGAATTATTAGCCCTCCTGAATTATTAGCCCCGTTTATTTTTTTCTCAATTTCCGTTAAACAGGAGAAGATTTTTCTCAACACATTTCTAAACATAATAGTTTTAATAACTCATTTCTAATAACTGATTTATTTTATCTTTGCCATGATGACAGTAAATAATATTTGACTAGATATTTTTCAAGACACTTCTATACAGCTTAAAGTTACATTTAAAGGCTTAACTAGGTTAGGCAGTTTAGGGTAATTAGGCACATTATTGTATAACGATGGTTTGTTCTGTATAGACTATCTAAAAGAAATATAAAGCTTTAAGAGACTAATAACACTGACCTTTAAATCATTTTAAAAAATTAAAAACTTATTTTGTTCTAGCCAAAATAAAACAAAGAAGACTTTCTCCAGAAGAAAAAAATATTATCAGACATACTGTGCACATTTACTTGCTCTGTTAAACATAATTTGGAAAATATTTAAAAAAGAAAAAAATTCAAAGGGGGGTTGATAATTCTCTTTGCAACTATATATATTTTTATTTATTATTATTATTTTTTTTTTTTTATCAACACAAAATCACTGTTTATACCAGAAGCTTTAAGAAAAATATTTTGCTGGAAGAACCCGAGAACCCTGGCACTTGATTTGGTCCATGATTTATTTTATTTAAGTTTTTTTTTTTTTTTTTAGTAAAATCATGCTAATTTCCATAAGAGTAATAAAAAAATGAAGGTCTGATGCAATGAAATGAACAGAAGTTGCTGTTCATCAAGTCAAATCTTCTGCTGCCTGATTTAGCTTTCTAAGCCTGATATTTCTTAAATTTTTAAGATATTTTAACATTAAATGAACCTAGTTATTCACTTAATGAGGTGTCATAGCGAACAAAACTAATTAAAAACACTAAAATAAGAGGGATGCTAATTTTAATTTAAACTAGTATGCTAAAGAGAAAACACATTCATATGATTAAAAATGCTTAATTTGACTTCTATTAAAGACTAATTCTTCATTTACACTATTTTTTATGCAAGAAAGAACAATTACAAAGACACATATGAACAAAGAGACAAAAAGGTTATAAAAATCCCAGCAAATTATACAAGTTTTAAATTTGGGCAAAATGGTTATAGAATAATCAGTAGTTTATAGAATAAAACACATTGTTTTAAGTGAACAGCTTTATTTACTATATTTCATTTAACTAAAAGGTACCATGTTCAGTTATGTGGATTCATTTTTTTATCAACACAAAATCGATGGTTATAAATATTTTTGGTGGAAGAACCAGGAAAGGCTAATTTAATTAAATTTCTTTTGGTTTTCTTTATTAAAACCATGGCTAAGTCCCATTAGAGTTATAAAAAGAGATCTGATGCATTAAATTAAACATTAGAAATTGCTGTTCATCAAAGTCAGAAATTAAAAACCATCAGAATGGCCATTAAATGTCACCAAAAACCCAAATAACAGAATTTTTGCCACCTGATTTAGATTTCTGAGCTGATATTTCTTAAATTTCCAAGATATATTTACATTGAATGTTAGTTATTCACTTAATGAAGTGTTTTATAGAGCTAAACTGATTAAAAACATTAAAATAGGAGGGAAAACAGTACTTTTTCATTTATTGAATAAACAAGTGTAACATAAAAGAATGCTAATCTGCAAGAGAAAACGCATTCATATGATTCAACCTGCTTAATTTCACATCCATTTAAGACAAATTCTTCATTTACACTATTTTCATGCAAGAATGAACAATTACAAAGACACAATATGAACAAAGAGACAAAAAGGGTTATATAAATCCCAGCAAATATACAAGTTTAAAAGATTTCCACCAAGAAAGAGTTTTACCTGCAATATAATTGATAGTCGATAGTCGATAGTTAGATAATTGATAGTTTTTTTTTTAGGTTTTTCAATGGACTATTTTACTATGTTATTTTCCTTTTTTTATTTTTTGTTTAATTCTTAAATTTTTTTTATTATAAGCTTTGAAACCATAGACTGTAAAATATATTACATAACATAATAGTACAACATTCAGATATATGCTATGTCCGGGAACATTACAGGAATTGCAAAAACACAAACGGAAATGATAACAACAACAACAAAAAAAATTACAGAATACTTATATCATATAAACAAAAGTAATACCTTAGGATACATTGATAGAGTCATTTAAGGTTATCTGAATCAAGCACTGACGTGACGTCATGACCATGAGCGCGAAAGAAAATAGCGGCCAATCACCGCATCCCGTTTAGTCAGGGCGCGTGGTGCAGCCAATCAGATCATCGCATACTGCAACATCCCTTAGCTATTTTTCTCCACTCGTCCTCTCTTTCCGGAAACTGCAGCGTGACCGACGTTTCGTGTCTTTCGCAGACTTAAAGTATGTTTTTATCGACATTTAGCCATTACGTCTCAATCTGACAAATACTATATTTATTGTTTCATATAAGTATTTAATTGTGCTTAGGTAGAGCGTTTGAAACAGTTTCTGTGTTTAAAATTTAGCCGTATTTCCATGCACACGCTTGTCAAGTGAGAGCCGTACTCCATTTTGTTTCCTCGAACTAGAGTTGTGAAATATGTCAATGCGTTTATAATTAATATCACAAAGTCATGAATAATTGTGTGTTTGTCAACTGAATTAGGTTTTATAGGTAAAATGTGTCACCAGCTTTAACCCAAGCAAGTAAAACACGCTTTATAAACACAAGTCAGCAGTTTGACAGGTCACCTCATGTTTAGCTCTTGTAATGTCTTTATGTGCCACGGTATAATTTCTGTTCACCGCTTATGTAAATTTCATATTTTAGTTTTAAGTATGTTTTTAAGACATTGTTTTATTTAATTTCATGTTTCCAAATTTGTAGTACTAAGGATTCCAGTCGTATTTTAGCAAAGCTTAATTAGTTTTTTATATCCTTGAGGATAGTTAGGTTATTTTTTTTAATAATATATATTTTTTGTTTATGAAAACAGCATACATTTTGGAGTTAAAGGGCATATTTATACTGAAATTGTAATATTTCATCCTTAGTTCATTAATCTGTTTTACACTATTGAAACAAAAATAATTCCTCTAGACCTTCAATACAAAACTATTTCAATCAAAACCCATTGAAACTTTATTTAATTGCAGTGCTGTTTAAGCAAGGCCTACTTTTAAAGAGCTTGAAATTGATATAAAAAAAATTGGAATATATTGTCACCTCAGTTTTCAATAGTGGAGAAAATAATTTATTTTATTTATTTTTTACTTTTAAGCACTGCATTGTTATTCTCAAAGCTGATGCTGATAAAGTGTGTGAAAGTGAATTTTGTGAGTTTTATTGACAGATCTTGTTGTTCTCTGTGTACCTATCTGTAACTTTTTTTTTAAACTCATGCACTAGATTTAAAATGAGATTATTTAATATTTAATTAAAAGTGAATATATTACAAATTAATAAATTACAATATTATGTGTAACCTGTCTTTTAGAATGCGTTACGTGGCCGCTTACTTGTTGGCTGTGCTGGGAGGAAACGCCAATCCCTCCGCCAAAGACATCAAGAACATCCTGGGGAGTGTCGGGATCGAGGCTGATGATGAGCGTCTTAACAAGGTGTGTCCTGATTCTAATGAATGAACAGTTTCTTAAAATCGTTAGTTCACTCAAAAATAAATGTTCTCATAGTGGCTATTGAAGTCCTGCAAAATTATTTCAAGCTAAAACCGTTTAATTATGCAATGCTTAACAGCGGCCTGTTTTTTCATTCTTCATACGCCGTTGAAATTCAGCATTTTAGTGAGTGAAAGTGAGGAATCTTTATATTTGGTTCAGGGTGGGAACCTTGGATTAAATTTTGTTAGACTTCTCCACTTCTTGCCTCTTTGTATTAAATAAATCTTTTGGGTATTTTCTGGTGTTATTAGTGTTATTGTAAGGCGTTGAACACAATTCTGGTTATTTTTCTACATACAGCTCGATTTTCCTTTCTTTTTTTTTCAGTTATAGCAACTAAATCCTCAAATGAGTCAATGCTTTGTTTTTGTTGTTCCTCAACAGGTCGTCAGTGAACTGAATGGCAAAGACATCAACGAAGTCATGAATGCCGGTAAGACTGTCGTTTGATGTATGCAATATTACGGTCATGTGTGTGATGGATGCTGACTTTTGTGTTTATTTTCTTCCAGGCCTCTCTAAGTTAGCCTCCGTTCCAGCAGGTGGCGCAGTGGCGGTCTCTGCAGCTGCTGCTGGTGGCGGTGGAGGAGCTCCTGCTGAAGCGCCTGCGGGTGAGTACATTACTAAACCTACATCAAGATTTTTTTTAGTTGAAGGGGTTATGAAAATTCTGTAATTTACTGTCATTTACTCTAGTTAATACGCTGTAAAAATGTTTGGTGGAGTTTTGAACATGAAGGAATTAAGTTAGCTCATTAGTTTTTACTTATAAAAGTGGATTGAACATAAAACTATTAAGTTGTCCCAAAAAATCTTTGTTTTTGAACAAACAGCAAACAATCTTTTTGAGTGTATCATGTGACGTAAAACCAATAATTATAGATATGTAATAAAAACAAACAAACAAAAAAACAATAATGATAAATTAATAAAGCTTTAAAATAAGTCTCTAAAACTAAACTGCTTGGTAATGAAGAGTTTGTTCATGTAAATCAAAATTAAGTCCAATTTATGGTTATTGTAGTAAATTTTTAATTCTTAAAATTAACTTCAAAGATATGAAAAATAATTATTTATATATAGATTATATATATATATATATATATATATATATATATATATATATATATATATATATATATATATATAGATAGATAGATAGATAGATAGGGCTGCACGATATTGGAGAAATCTGACATTGCGTTATTTAGTTTTTCTGCTATTTATGTATTGTGATATACTGTATCTGTTACTCTGTAACTCCAGCAAATGATTGAATGGCACTATTTGGAAAGACTTTGGTCACTTTATTTTAAGCTTCAATTCTCACTCTTACAAACCATTATGATTTTTGCTTTGATAAATTCCTAATTAATGTAGTTATTATTGTAGTTTAGATTTGGGTTGGATTAGGGATGTAGAATAAGATCATACAGATTATATGCTTTATAAGTACTAATGAGCAGCCACTATCTCAATAATATGCTTGCTAATAAGCAACTAGTTATAAGTAAAAATTTGTTCTTGAAGTTAATAATATTTACTTTAATTTGTTATGAATTAAATAGGAAATTAATAGATTTATTAAAACTAATTTGCTGTATAAACTATAACGTAAAATCTTAATGTAAAAAATAAGTAATTGAAATGTGAGTAAAAGCTGTAGTGTCTCAGTGCTAAAATTATGTTTGTCTGCCTAGTATTTTGAGGGTTTATGGTTTTGATACAGACTGTCCTGCATAAAACAGTTCTAGATATATTTCTTCATTGTCATAGTTTACCTTTTTCCCCTAGTGCATTGCTTTACATGTTATCAAATGTTCCTCTTACAAGTTTTTCAGATCTGTTTCCTGGTGTGAATTAGCTGATTTTCATTGTCATTTGTTAGATACTAGTTTGGTTGTTATAGATTTAGCCCAATAGGGGCAATTCCCAAACCTTACTACAGAACTGCAACAGTGCTGTAATTATCGGCAGGATGATCTGCTCTATGATAAAATACCTTGTGTCTGAGGTCAGAAATGTCTCGGCATTACATGTCATTTTATAATTGCATGGTTTTACATTTCAGCGGAAGAGAAAAAGGAAGAGAAGAAAGAAGAATCTGAAGAGTCTGATGAAGACATGGGCTTTGGCCTCTTTGATTAATCTTTCTTTTGTACCTGTGAAAATACAATAAAAAAAGAAAACATTTGTGTTTAAAAATGCCTGTGGGTATTTTGCTTGTGCAAATGTCAGTAGTTTTTGGGATTTACAGATTTGTTGAATAGATCTTGCAAATTAGTCTTGCATCCAACTTTTGAGCACAACAGTGAAGTTCGAGAAGTGAAACTCCACTTATAAATTGATACATCTTTAAAGATATGATTGCTTTAAGCTTGTTAATCTCAAATTAAAATTGTCATCATTTACTTTACCCTTGACTTGTTCCAAACCAGTTTGAGTTCATTTTGGAAGCATGTTAGAAACTTATATTCCAATGACATTCATAGAAGAAAACCAAATGCTAAGTTCAATGGTTACAGTTTTCCAGTAATCTTCATAATATCCTATGTTGTGTTTAACTGGGTTGGAACATATCAAGGGTGAATAAATGACAGAATTTTCAATTTTAATAGCTGAATTTGGGGAGCAAAAACTACATTACCCATAATGCTGTATAATTATTTCACCAATAAGAGAGATGGCGTTAACCCCACCCACTTCATGAAATTCCACAGTTTGTGTCTTCATCTGCTCCAAAATAATGAAGTATTTTTATGAATATTTGGCAATATTTAAATATATTTCTTCTGCAGATCCAATCATGAACACATTTTTGTGATTCACAATGCTGCGTGGGAATGTAGTTAAATGTACAGGCACAGATTTGAACCTATGTCTTTTTGTCAAAATTATAATGTGAATTTCATAGCAAACAGTTCAAAGATGTAAATAATTGAGTGAAAAACACTTAGATTTTTAAAACACTTTGATTTAAAAACAAACAAATAATGTGAGCACTAAAGTGCAGTAGTCTTTATCTCTTGAAGGAGCACGGAAAACTGCTAAATGGGTTTCCATCTCAAAGTAGTTCAATGTATTATCAAATAATAATAATAAGTGTCACCATTAACACTGAATAAAGCACATAATCAGTACCTGAGGTGATCATTGTCAGTATTTTTATGCTGTTGTTGTTGACTAAATTACATTTAGTCATTTAGCAGACACTTTTTCCCAAGTAGACTCTTGTCCTGAACTTGTTTTACAAAATTGGGCTAAAATTTAATCTGCATGCCCGAACAACCAAAGGAAACAACATCTCACCAAGCAATTGTGTGATTAATAGACGCCTAAACATGGAGGTCTTGCCTAAACTAGGCTAAATTTGCGTTGCCAGTGAAAGACATCAATTAGCCCAAAGCTAGACTATAATCTAATAGACAGGAATGTCTGACTTCATGTATAGTCATTCATTCTTGTCTATTTGATGACTAGTCTAGTTTTGGCCTTTTGTTTAACATCTGTTAGCTTTTCACAGAAAGCCTCGTTTGTATGTCTATTAGACGTCTTTTTCTTAATGCTTGCTGGATTGCAGCTGTCTCTGCACACTGTACTGATATAATAATAAAGTACACAACCACTGCAAATCTCCCTTTGGAAGAAGGTGAATCTAAAAGAAGACCTGAAAATCATAATGAATCCCTGGCAGATGTCTCAGCATGTGTTAGTCAGATGTGCTATTGTGGTCATCAAACAATCACCTGTTGTGTATAAAAATAGGTCATATATTGGCAGTGCCTTGTCATACTGACTGACCACAGTAAGCTTAATTCACTACTGTAAATCGGGGTTTCAGCAGAATGAAGTAACTTAAGCTGCTATATTTTTCTCTGAGGATCTGAAATGTCATGTAAGTAGCCTAAGATTTCAGAAATGTTGGCTCTTTCTCAGCTCTTTAAAGGTGAGCAGAGATTAACTGATGGTTTATGGGAGTATACTGTTTTGCTTAAGGATGCTGTATTGTCCAGTTTTAATAGATGCTGATTAAAAAGAAACCGATTGTGTATTAGTTTTTGTGGGTTTCAGTAAAGAGGGCACCTAAGAAATTTGTTTAATTTACTTTGCATTGTGTTTTAGATCTTGTAATATAGCACAATCCACTAAACTGAAGAAGAAAAAATAGCTGGTTTGTTTGGAACACTTCATTTTGAAGTTACAAATAAATGGCAAGGCACACATTAAACTGTACATGAAACTTTGAAGTAGAATGACTGGAATATGATTATCTTGTACACTTTCTGTCCTTTTTCGACGTTTTTTTGTTGCAGCATAGGCATTTACTTGCTAATGTGAAGATGAAGAGGACAAAAGAAATCAGAGAAAATGAGATGAACGAAGAACAGGAGGAACATAGTGGTAAGGAAGATAGTTCTAAAGAGATTAAAACAAATGCTGAGTTACCCGAGGAGTATTATCATGGTCTCGAGGATTTACCCTGGAACCTGAACTCACTGGAGGAGTTACTGTATATCAGCCTCCCTGCATGCATACAAAGAGGTGAATAGCTAAATATAAGAGTAAAAAACGAGACCAAAATTAATAGAAATATTCATTTTATGTGTTGTAATGCAGCGTTGAGACTTCAAACCAATTACGTACGTTTCTGTTGAGCTTTAGAACGTAACAGCCAATCAGGTCAATTCAGATTAGTCACCGCTATTAAACGAGGATTTGTTTGTTGGTCGCACGCGTGCTCGATGTCATTAATTTATTTTAGGCTTTCAAATTCTGTCTCACTTGGATAGTCAATTGGTTATAATATTTAAAAAAAGTTTTTAACTACTGTTAGTTTACTGAATTCCGATCAGTTACGCCATACAAAAAATAACCATGAAATTTTTCACGAACAAACACGGCAAGTAAACATACTTTTTAACGACATAATTTGCACTAAAACTGTGGTTGTAGAAATGGTAATCAAATTAAAGTGTTAGTTCACCAAAAATGGAAATTCTGCCATCATTTGCTCAGCCAGGGAGCTCCACTTGTTTCAAACCTGCTTGAGTTCTTTTCTCTGTTGAACACAAAACAAGATATTTTGAAGAATGTTGACTTTCATTGTATGTTTTTTTTTTTTTACCTTTACCAAAGATGTCACTGGCTGCTGGTGAAATATATGATGAAAACATGTTATATAAACAAATTAATATATACACTCACTGGCCACTTTATTAGGTACACCTGTCCAACTACTGGTGTAATGGTGTGGGGGATATTTTCTTGGCACACTTTGGGCTTATTTGTACCAATTGAGCATCGTGTCAACGTCACAGCCTACCTGAGTATTGTTGCTGACCATGTCCATCCCTTAATGACCACAATGTACCCATCTTCTGATGGCTTCTTCCTGCAGGATAACGCACCATGTCATAAAGCGCAAATCATCTCAGACTGGTTTCTTGAACATGACAATGTGTTCACTGTACTCAAATGGCCTCCACAGTCACCAGAGCTCACTCCAATAGAGCACCTTTGGGATTTGCTGGAACGTAAGATTTGCATTCATGGATGTGCAGCCGACAAATCTGCAGCAACTGTGTGATGCTCTCATGTCAATATGGACCAAAACCAAACCAAAATCTTTGCCACGAAGGATTAAGGCAGTTCTGAAGGCAAAAGGAAGTTCAAACTGGTACTAGTAAGTGAACGTAATAAATTGGCCATTGAGTGTATATATTCAAAAGCAATAAAAATACATTTGCATAATTGTTTTATTTAATCTCTTGAAAGCAAGGACCTTTTCATCTCTTCACTCACCTTGCCTTGTAAAATCTTTATTTGAAAATGGCAAAAAAGGTCAGAAATGTTTCAGAGGAAAGCTTCATCAGCATTTGCTTGCAGAGTTCTACTTATTTTGACCAAACAACATTCAGGCATATCAAATTCTGCTCTAATATCTGAATCTTGGTTCAGCTCTGGATACATTATATCCAGTTAACTGTAGAGCGATAACCATTTGAAAAATGTTTTAGACATTACTCATTTTATACACACTATCAGAATTATACATGTTTTTATGTCTGCATTGTATTGTAAATGGAAAATGCACATACTGGAATTAAAATCTCCCTTTTCAGCTTTGTAATTTAGCCGAGCAGTTTGGTGTCTGGACGTTTCACAATAACTTCTTGCCATGTCGTCTCATATCCTACGCGTTACTGCCATATACCCTGCCTGCTACAGCTCTCATCTCATTCATCTACAGGTCAGATCTGCTCTCTTAATCTATTGCTTCAGGTTTTTTTAGGTTTGTATGCACCTATCTGTACACTTCTCCTGTTGTTTTGTGTGTTTGTGGACGGATGTGAAACAGATTTTTGTGCTGGTTGAAGACATTTCTCCAGCAGGCTCTGAACGCAGGCAAGGAATTGAAACAGGAAGTGATGGTTAATCTGCGATTCGCTCTCACAAACATGGGAAGACTTTTGCTGAACAGGTAAAACTTGTACCGAAGGTTTTTCATACATGATTGACGAGCATGATAGTACACGAGTGATCCATTTTACTTCCTTAATGTGAAATTATTTGTGAATGTTTGTCAGCACTGCTAATACTCACACTCTGTTCTATTTTTTTACTCTGCTTTCTAATCACTTTCACTTTTTAATCTATATTTTTTAATTCATATTTATTAAATGGTGCTGTATGTCTGTTTTTGACTCCTCTAAAGCATAAAAACAGTATATGTTTGCTGATATTTAAGGGAGCTTTCACACTAGCACTTTTGGTTCGCATTCAGGTTCGTTTGACGTCAGAGTACTGTACGTTTAGCTAGTGTGAATGTTGTCTTCTGAAATCTGGTGCGCACTCGTGAACTGTACCCACATCCACCTGAAAGGGTGCTTTCACATCTGTGATTCGGTTTATTTGGTCCAGACCAAGGACAACAAATGATACATTGTAGCATTTTCTGCCGTTTTTGGGTCCTTTTCACACCACACTGATTGCTTTGGTCCTAACTAGTTGAAAAGAACCAAAAGGCAGTCATGTGACAAAATCCACATCACTCATTGGCCAGATGTTATTGAACGTATTTCCTAAACTGCTTTTCGATTGGTCAGAATTTACGTGCGGGAAAATGTCAGTGGAACTCCTGCAAGTAAACAAAGCGGCAGACACAAAATGTTGCTTTTTACTATGGATAGACGACTACGCTGGCTGAAGGTGTCCCTGGTCACAGTATACTATATAGTTTGTATACATCACTTTAGACAAACTATACATTTCGAGACTGAAGCACGGCTGCGGCTGGAAAACAATGTCACTTCAGGAGGAGGCGTCAATTAATTTAGCTAAACTGTGACATGGTCATCTTCCAGAAATATTACCAACGACCCATCAGGTCATGTTTCTCTCTCTCTCTCTCTCTCTCTCTCTCTCTCTCTCTCAGCACATCAGACTATGGCAGCTGTTTTAGTTTGGATCATGTTCTCGCCACAAACTAACCACTCCAGGGTTAGTTTGAAAGCGTACCAAGACCACCTCTTCAAAGACGTCTCTTTACACTTTTTTTGCAATTGTACCAAATAATGGAATTGAACCGCCAACTGTACAACAACAACCTTTAGTTTTCATAACATTCATTCGTGTGTGTGTTTGTCTGTGTATCACCTACTTTGTCGACAAGCGGGACTGACCAGGTGCTAATGTCTGCTTGTCTCCACCAAAAACAAATGTAGACATCGCGTGATGTTCTGAACTATTTAAATATTTTTTGCGGCAGATAGATGCAAGTCGCTCTCTGTGTTTTGGTTTTGATAACAAAATCAAATGATTCAGTAAAAGCAGAATGACCGTGAGATGTGGACGTCTCCATTTTGGTGCTTTGCGTTTGTGACCGTCACCTAGCAACAGCTGTACACAAAACAGCAACGGGATGATGCAAGCGTACCGGGGTTCAGAAGGAAAATAGCCGGTGTGAACACAAACCAGCCGAGGGGGGACTATCGTACTTCGGTTCGGACCAGGCATTCGGACCAGTGTGAAAACACCCTAAGAAACATGCTAAGTGAACACACTTGTTTATCTGAAAAACAAGGTTAAATTTCAGTTATTCTCCTGTGCATATGTGTGTTCCGTGCTGGAATGTCTGTTTTCGGTTTAGTCTTTATAACCAGCCCACTGCCTGTTTACCCAACCATATTTCAGCTTACTTTATTTATTCATTCATTCATTCATTCATTTTCCTTTAGCTTTCCTTCCTGATTTATTTGAGGTCACCACAGCGAAATGAACCACCAACTATTTCAGCATATGTTTTTCACAGCATATGGCCTTGGAGCCGCAATCCAGTACTGGGAGGTCTAAGAGATCACATTTTCGAATAACCAGATATATATAATAAGCTGGGCGGCACGGTGGCTCAGTGTTTAGCACTGTCACCTCACAGCAAAAAGGCCACTGGTTCAAGTCCCGGCATTTCTGTGTGGGTATCCTCTAAGTGCTCCGTTTTCCCCCACAATCCAAAGACATGCGGTATAAGTGAATTGGATTAACTAAATTGGCCGTAGTGTATAAGTGTGAATGAGTGTGTATGGGTGTTTCCCTGTATTGGGTTGCTGCTGGAAGGACATCCGCTGTGTAAAATATATGCTGGAATAGTTGGCGGTTCATTCCACTTTGGTGGCCCCTGATACATAAGGGACTAAGCCGAAGGAAAATGAATGAATGACTACCAAGAAATCAAATTAGTTTTGGATAAATGTGTCTTTGTGTATTCAAATCTCAATATCATGCTTAGATCTTCCTGAATTTTCCAGATTCCTGCTTTTGGTCCCTGCACTTGTATCTTGGTTCTGTCTACCAACTCTTTCTTTGACCTCCCTTGCCTGTTTTGCTTCGCTTTGCTTATTCTGTCATGCCGTCTCGCCACATCTTCCTCAAAGACGCAGCCGGAGCACAGGAGCCAAAACCAGCCCGTCTGCCTTAGCTTCCAGCTCAGTGGATCCGGCGCTTTCTGCAGAAACACAGCATCACTACAAAAACAAGGTATTCAGCCTTCCTCATGCTGCTCAATGTAGAGTTAGAAATGGTCAAAAAAACAGAAACACCGCAGCTTCAGAAGAACATGTATGATCATGAGAGAAGATTATTACAGGACTGGAGAAATGAAGATGTGAATGTCTCTTGTCCTTTTATCTCCTGCATGGATGTGCAAGAGTCAAGGAAAGTGTGTTAAACATGGACCGCAAAGTGTACGTTTGTAGAATATTTGGCATATATGGCAAGGTATACATGCGTAAAATGTGTTTGCATCTAGTGAAATTCACAATAGAGATTATAAAATCATAGAAATCATGCAAGTGTCTGTTTCAGATAACTTTAGTGACGCAAAAATGTCAAAATTTGGATAAATAATCTTCCATCATCATTCAGCCTAAAATATTTTTTTATTTATGTAAAAAGAAAACATTCAAGTATATAAAATCATAATTAATCATACTTAATTTGATATCAATTAATACAAATGTGAGTGATGGTGGCAAAGATGTGAAATATCAATTAATTAGTCGTTATAGGCTCCGCTGTGATTATAAATAATATAAAAAGTGATAGTAAATTGTATATTTTTTTTATGTGTGTGTGTGTGTGTGTGTGTGTGTGTGTGTGTGTGTGTGTGTGTGTGTGTGTGTGTGTGTGTGTTTTAAATATTTAGGTCTAATTTTAGATTCACAGTTGACATTCCAAAAGCATGCCAAGAAGGTCACTAAAATTGTTCAATTTAATCTGGCCAACTTCAGCCATATACGACCTTACTTGACTAATGAAGCAGCAAAACTTTTTATGCACTCCATGATTTTTTCTCATATTAAATATTGTCTTACTAGTTGGTCACACGCTAGTAAAACAGTATTAAAATCACTTTATAAACAGATTTAAATTATTTGATCAGAAGACTTTTAGGTATCATCATTGTAATATAATACAAAAACATTATTTATTGAGCTTTGATAATATGAAAAATTTGGCTGATGCTTGTATGATTTTTAAATATTTAAATGGATATGCTCCACCTCCATTATGTGAGTTTGTGACTCACAAGATTAATAATGGTCAAGCAACACGATCTGTTACCAGGGGAGACTGTGCTGTGCAGTATAGGCGTACAACTTTTGCACGATCAGTTTTCTTAGTTAGAGCCAGTCATTTCTGGAACACACTTCCTATGGATTTAAGGGGTGTTACAAATTATTCAACATTTAAATACAAGTTAATGAAATGGCTAAAAGCAAATCAAGTTTGTAATCATGTGTAATTCTTTTGTCTAACATTTTAAGAAATTCTTATTACATATTTAATCCCTTTGTCATAGAGCCAGACGGAATCTGCGGACAGTTTTTGCTATTTCTGCTGAAAATTTTGGTAAAAATCTGCGGATTTCTGCGGAATTATTCTGGGAGTATCATAACTAAAACCTTAATATGTGAAATAAAAAATAATCTTTTTAACATCTATTTAATGTTTAAAATGCAAATCCAATTAGATTCACTTTATTTGGTAAACAAAGCAAGTCTCTCATATAATATCTCTACTAAAAGACAGAAAATATTACTGTACAAACTGCATTGTACATAAATCACATGAACATTTTCATATTAGTCAATAATATTACTGAAATTAATTTAAAAACTGAATAAATATAAATTTACACACATTTACTCAAGTAAATAAACAGAATTCATGATGGTCTAAAAATCTGCGGAATTCTGTGCGTGCAGATTCCGTGTGGGCCTATGACATTATTATTTGTATGTGTGATGTGTTTTTTTGATTTTAGGTTGCCTCTTAAAATCTGGCAGGGGGCAACAGATGAAAATAAGCCCTTGTGGCTAACTCTTGGTTATTTACAGTTCTACTGTTTATTAATGAGCATTGTCCCTGTTAAATAAAATAAAATTCAAATAATGTGTATATATATATATATATATATATATATATATATATATATATATATATATATATATATATATATATATATATATATATATATATATATGTATGTATGTATATATATATATATATATATATATATATATATATATATATATATATATATATATATATATATATATATATATATTGGTTATTAATAAACAAAGCACTTAAAAATATAACTAACTACATGATTATTTATATGAACTAGTAAGAATTAAAAAATAAATAAACCTAACCATTAATGGATCTAATAAGAACCGTATAATAATAAATGACTCACAAAGATAGATTTGACTTTAAATAAAATATGGATAAATATAGCCATGAGCAAAAAGTTGCACAAATATTAACAGAAAGTAATCATTTAAATGGATGTTTACTTCATACATAATATGGATGAAAATAAAAGAAATCACAGACAACACTTTACAAAACTCATTTTATTTAATATACTTCATCTTCATGATGTACACATTCTGCATATGCCCGCATACACAGTTACAATATAGCTAAAATACACATATATATACTTAGTGAACAAAACATACAATTATGAGGTATAGTGTTTAGATAAAATGACATTATATAATAAAAATAACAAATGCAAGCTGTGCAAATTTGTCAGTTGTTAAATTCACATTAGATTTATCTAGCTTACGTAAAGTTTTTAAGACAAAATTACACAAACAAGTCATTCTATATTAATATTTATTATGTGCAAATGAAGAGCTCATCTTAAGTGCTGGTTTCTAAAAAAAATATTATTCACAAATATTAAATATTTACATATTCTCTCACAGACTTCACAATCCTGAGCGTTAACACAATATTTGTGTTACAGTGCAAAATATATATTTTAAAATCTTTCTTATCCTTTATGATGCTACTTTCCCATAAAGAAATCTGATATATGGAAATATATGCAAATGACATACAAGTTCAGATTTAATATTTCAAAATATTGCAAAAATAGCCATTTAATTATTTTTCTTTAATATAATTTCAAATATGTACATATATGTTCTTATATATAAGATATAATTATACATGAGCACATATATAACATAATAGCTAACATATTTGAACATATGCATTACCTGTAGTCCCAATAATTGAAAACAAATTGAATGAACGGCCATTTTTGCGGCCACAGCGGAATGAACCGCCAACTATTCCAGCACATGTTTTATGCAGCAGATGCCCTTCCAGCTGCAACCCAGTACTGGGAAACATCCATACAGTCTTGCATTCTCACACACACACATACACACACACTAACTATGGCCAATTTGGCTTACTCAATTCACCTATAGTGCATGTCTTTGGACTTTAAAGGAAATCAGAGCACCTGGAAGAAACCAATGCTAACACGGGGAGAACATGCAAACTCCACACAGAAATGTCAACTGGCTCAGCCTTGGCTTGAACCAGTGAGCTTCTTGCTGGGAGGCGACAGTGCTAACCACTGAGCCACCGTGCCACCATTTTTGCAATATCAAATAAAATTGTATAAATCACATACACATTCATACATCGTACAATATAAAAAAAGCAGATAATAAATAAGAAATAAAATGACGGAATAAAATAAGAAATAAAATATAGCAAAACGTTAGCTATAGTTTCATATTTCAAAATATATGTTGCATATATGACATGCATTTTATATATGCAAACTCCAAATACGAACTTGTATGTCATACGTGTCATTTGCATATTTTTCCATATATCCGATGTCTATGAGGATTTCAAATGTAATCCAGCAGTGAAACTTCACACTTCTACAAGCTAATGTATTGTTACTCCAGGTTGAGCGTTCTCCGGTCTCCTGCTTTAACGTCAGCGAGATGCGGATGGCTCTCGCTCATGTGAGTGAAGCGATCCTGGAGATACTGGTTCCCGAAGCCCATGATCTGGCCTGTGGATTGGCTGTGTAGATTAGCTACTCTAGCGGTGAAGTCCAGAGTAAAGGCGAACTTCACCAGCTCTGGTGCCACCACAGACTGACGGGTGTTCTTATTGGGAACTTCCGACTGCACATATTGATCGGCCATTTGCTGGAAAGATCTGTAGGAGAAGCCAGAATCCAGATACGCACATACACTGGGGTTTTCTTTTAGCTACAGGGGAGACAAGAGAAGAGAACACATTAATTCTGGGTTTCACTCCACCTTTAGGATGCTTTCACACCTAGTAGATTGTTTCTGAATCTGCTGCGTTTTCCCCCTTCGTTTGGGCATATGTAAACTGTGCAATCGCGATCTGATCCGTGCCAAAACAATTGGTTCGAGATTGCCTGAAGGAGGTGGTCTCGGCTCAATTGAAACAAACTCTGAAGCGGTTCAGTTGTAGTAAGAAAGCAAAACAACCCAACAAACTAACGAACCAGGCTATATCACAGCTATAATGCTGTGTTCACACCAAATGCGGCACGCCCTAATAATATAAATATGGAATATGAAAAATGTGCGCAAATAGATACGTGAACATTTTGAGTTTACTCGCTACATTCGCGCGTCAAATTCACTTCACAATAGAAGCGGATTTGCACCATGGGCAGGCCTTCAGTCTGTCCGGTGACTCTAGCTTCGTTGCTAAATGGCTAACGTGGGATATATTGAGAGAATAGCTGTGTTTATGTGCTTTAGGAAGGCTAATAAGCAGCATAGATTCCTTTGGAGACATGTCTGAGTTCACTAGATCCATTCAGAGATGCACCCAGCTCCTCCTGAAACTATACCTGGATGATGGAGGCTTTCAGCGGTGCTTCAGACTGAACCGAGCCCAGTTTTGATGAACTATTGTCCTGTGTTGGCAGGAGGATTTCCCCCAGGACACCAACAGCCAGAACTACATCATAATCACGCCTCTACAAGAGAAAGCTCCTGATTGGTTAACACACATTTTCTGGTAGGAATGATATCTCTACTCCTCATTCTCTCTTCTTATGCTGTGTTCGCACCAGATGTGGATGAAGCGTCAAGTGCGAGTGATTTACATGTTAAGTTAATGCAAAGACGTGAATAGACATCCTGCGATGAGCACTAGTGAAGAGCTCTGCAGGTAAACCTCACTCTTCTGACCTCTAAAAGGTGCTCTACCGACAGATGCTAGAGGCCATGGTCTTTAGCCTCCTTGTTAGAGCAACTCCCATGCGGAGAGTAGCCAGTTCAATCTTAGCTCGAAGCAGGTTGGGTGGTGTAGGACCGGCAGGGTTACAAAAGCATCCTGTCTGGATTATTAAAAAAATATGTAGTATTAACTTTTTGGTTAACTCGACTTCTGATATAGAATCAATATATATATTAAACACTTGACAATTGAAATGAAGCTATGTATGAGAAATTCCTACCTCTGATTTATATTTGGTGATGACTGTATCTCTAGGTGTTATCATTCAAAATTAATGTGCACCTTTCCCCTAATATTGTCTCTTTTCTCATCGTCATAAATTAAAATAATGACGTATGACAGCTGAGCTGAATCCCGGAAAATAATGCAAACTCTGACCAATGTGAGGAGAGTTTACTCGAACGTGACTTGTTTGAACTATTTTTGTCTGTTTAGTAACTTTGCCATTTCAATCCCTGTTTCTGAACAAAAAACGATGGATCTACAGGTTGTGAAAGCACCCTTAGAATCAAAATTGGACTGAAATGCAGCCTCAGGGCGTATTCCCCTGAAAAAACACACTTTAGCATTTCAAACATTGGAAACTGTGCCAGAGATTGGTCTCAGGAGGGAAAAAGATGCTTACCGTGTCATTTATTTTGTCTCCTTGCTGCTTTATCAGTTCTATGATTCGCCTGATAACCTCTTCTTGTGAGACTAGTTGGAAAATTATGAAAAAATGTATTAAAATCAGTAAACAATCCAAAATCTATACTTTATTTTTTAACTCCCTGCATTCACTTGTTTCACACTGTTTTACTATACAGTAACAGGATGGGATGTCAATATCTGCCAAATTCCAAAGGACAAAAACCATAAAACCTTTTATGATTGTGTTTTCTTGATGTTTGAGGCATGTGTGTGAATGGAGGAAGAACACAATTAAATGACAGTACTTCAGAAGTTACAGACTTTTATTTGGAAATGTATAGTTATTGCTTTGCCTTACATGGTCACTATGAACTGTTAAAGTTGTGAAATGTTAAATTCTCCCTTGTGTCTATTAGGAAATATCAGTATATGGTTTCAAACAACAAATAATTTATAGTAGAATGCATTTAATTTGCAGCTTTACTGCTTAAAGTGCTAGTTCACCCAAAAATGAGTTTCTAACACAACTTGTAACTAATGAATGCATTTATTTTTAGGTGAACTGTCCCTTTAAGTGGTAACCTATTAGTTTAACAACAGTATATTTTTGTCATTCTGATTTTGTTGTTCTAAATATCTAAACGTTAAACAAATACTTTCTTGGATGGAACACAAAAGTTTATTAAACCAAAAAGTTGCAGTAGCCACTGACTGTTCTGTCCCGAGGCTAAAGAGGTTCATTGGGTGCAGACAAACTATCATTTCTGAAAAATATCTTTTTTGTCTGCTGTGTAGAAGAAACAAACAACATAGCTTGGAACCACTTTAAGGTGAGTAAAATGTCATTTTTGGTGATCTTTTAACAATACCTTGTTTTTAAAGGAATAGTTTACCCCAAAATAAAACATTAATCACCATTTAATCTCTCTCAAGTGGTTTCAAACTTTTAGGAGTTTCTTTTTTTCTGTTCCGATTTTCTAGACAATGTTGCAAATCAGCAGCCACTGACATCCATAGTAGAAAAAAAGATACTACAGAAGTCAATGGCTACAGATTTCTGACATTCTTTAAAATATCATATTTTGTGTTCAAACGAAGAAAAACAGGTCAGAACAAGGTTTAGGTGAACTGTCCCTTTAAGGAACATTCTTGTTCCACATTTCTATCCTTCAGACAAATCAATCTTCTTTCATTGTAGCACATATTGAAGATACTTTGAAGTACGTTAGTTACAGATAGAAAAAAAACTTTTTTGGTCCACCTGAAGTAAAGGAGTGTTTCGGTTTAATTTTTGAGGGTGAACAATACCTTTAAACTCATTTATGTTCAGTTGTTTTACTTTAGAAACAACGGCCCTATACTAGTGTGTGGCTTTCGGTCTACCTAATATTTAACCCATCTCCTTTGCATGATTCAAATACAGTCTACCATAATAACACTAACCTTCTGCGCAGGCATTCTGGGATGTTGGTGGAGAGGTGGGATTGTCATCTGTTGGACTGTCTTTCACTTCATGCACAATTTTCTCCAGTTCCTCTGACATTTTCTCATAGTATGAATTGCTGTGTTCCACCATCTCCACAGCTGCGAAAAGCCAAACTCTATTAGAACATTTATTCCAACTGGGGCTGTATATATATATATATATATATATATATATATATATATATATATATATATATATATATATATATATATATATATATATATATATATATATATATATATATATATATATATATATATATATATATATATATATATTAGGGCTGCACAATATATTGTTTTTAGCATTGATAATGCAATATGCGCATCCACAATAGTCACATCACAAAGATATGCAATGTTGAGTCTGAGTTATAGTTGAGCAGGAGCTACAGAATTGTATTTAATCACTGTATTTATAACGGTATTTATGTAATTTATGCAAATTGTTTTAATTTATGTCTTGTTTCTAGACCAAATATCTACATTTCAAAGCAGAAACAAGATTATTTTCCTTACCCAACTAGCAGATAATTTTGCTTGTTTTAGGGAAAAACTCTTAATTTGACTTATTTCTTCTGACGGTGAAAACAAAACTATATTTTTACTTGCTCTAAGAATTTTTTCATATTTGGACTAGAAACAAGACAAAACTAAGTAATAAAAACATTTTTGCATTGTGATTATTCAATTTCTGTACCTGAATACTCTTTGACTTCCTAGAAAACTGTCAAATAGTGCTATTCAATCTATTTTGTGTATTAATATTGCAATATTTATCATATAAAATATGTATATAATTACAAATTTACCTTTATCATTTATTCCATGGTGTCTCAAAATATATTGTGGTAATACTTTTCCATAATTTATATGAGCTCAATATTACACGACATTACAAAAACAGAAACATAGTGGCAGTATAGCCAAAAGTGGCAATATCAACTGTACAATGTTAACCTTTTGCATTTAAAAAGTCAAGTGCTATTTTGGGGTTTCCACCTGGATTTTGTCTACCCAAATTTAAAAGCTTCCCAAATCCAGATTCAGAGGTGTAAATGCAAAAGTTTGGTATCATTTTAAAGAAAACCCTTTGAGTTTCCAATAAAACACTGTTGAAAGTGATTTAAATAATTATATATGTTGTCTGTTATAATAAACCCCTCAAAAAAGAGGCACTTTTTTTTTGTAAACTCAAATTAGAAAGTTGCTGTAATTCATTTTGGTGGTTCCTGCACATGTCAGTAATCATAGGAGAAAAAATGTCTCTATCGTAATCTATGGAAAAGTTATTCTATTCCAACTGATGAGAGAACGGAACCACTTATGAGGTTATTGGGCCAGCCCTGTACGGACCTTTAAAATTTAAATAAGGAAGTAAAAGAAGTCACGGACCTGGTACTAGGTCACAGATTTTAGGAGGTTAATTTGGTATTATTTTAAGTCAGGAGTGTAATCATTAGTTTTGGAAAAGTGTTTAATATTTCAATGTTATATTTTATATTTCTCCATTCCTAATTAAACATTTACCCTGAAGTTTGAAATATATTGAGAAAATTATTCACATATAAATAAGCAGATCTTTCGAATATATACTTTTTAATGTAAAAAAAAAGGAAAAAAATGTATATATATATATATATATATATATATATATATATATATATACATACACTAATAAATGATTGAATTTACAGAATATCATGGTGTATATCGTTATCAGGATATTCAGTTTTTATCATATTGCCATGCCCTTATTCCAGCTTCAAATAAACAAATAAAGTCTATCAGATACATACATTTTGCAGCTGACATATCTCCACTTCGCCTCCATTTGAATGATTTTTTCTTTTTCAAAGATTTCGAACGACGTACGTTGTTGTCAGTTTTGGACAAGACATCGGCTAAAGGCAAGCAGGAGATCTGAGGTGAAGAGGGTTTGGAAAGTGGAACATCTTCTTCAGTTCTCTGATGTTCTTGTTCCTTCTCAGTGTTTTCTTTGGTGAACCAACTCAAGAAACTCTTCCACACTGTGGATTTCTTTGCCTTCTTGTCCTTCTTTTCCACTGTAATCTGCTCTACATTTTCTAGCATCTTAGCATTATTATCTCCAGCAGTAAATGTACTTGTTTGAGTGGGTAAAGCATCACTGATTTGACCACCTTCCTCCTTGCCCTTATCCAAACGTTGAAACCACTTTTTAGATTTGCCATTAGACTTCTGAGACGCATTAGATCCATCATTGCGCCGCAAACTCTCCTTAACTCCCCGCTTTTTGGATTTCTTCCCAGACGGCATGTCCTTTTTGTCCAATGGCGTTTCAGCAATGGAATCAAATCTAATGTCTTCATCAGAGATTGAAGCTTTTGAAGTTAAGTTCAGAGATGTATCGCTGGAATGTCTGCGAACTCTTGTCTTTTGCTCAACGATGGGAACCCATTTGTGTGATCTGTGCTCCTTTCTGGGAGTACACTGTGTTCCATCGTTAAGGCTGAGACTTCGCTTAACATACACCTCTAGAAGACGTTTCTTTTCCTTTTCTCCGACTGACAGCAGCTGAGGAACGGGCTGTGTATTATTCTGGTCGTTCAACATGGTTGCCATGCTGAGATACTGTGAAGAAATGAACATTTGTGTTAGTGGTTGAATAGCATGAGTGTTTTTTTAAATAACCAACAATGATAATATCCATCAAGAGGGTTAATGTAAATTTAAAAGGGCATATACACCTTATTTTTTTACCTCAAGATAGCTAATAATTTGAGTAAGTTAGCATTCTCGTGTTATTCACTTCCAATTAATAATAATAGCCACACAAAAACAATCCAGTATAATTGGGTGTTTATCATTTTAATGCAATTCACCACCATGCTGGATTGGAACACATGTAGTTTTGTTACTTTTCTAGTTATCTGAGTTAACTGAAAATAACTTAAAACTGAATAAGTGCATTACCTGGTACAAGCTAATTACCAATGCTGACAATCTAAATATCTTTTGATTAATCGCTGCATATATTATTACACATTACAACTGACTTGTACTGTATTTAATCTCTTGTGACCTTTATGGTAAATATGTTATTACAAGATAAGTAAATGAAGACAATATTATTGTTTGCTAATTAACATTTTAAGAACAAAAATCTGACAGCTCATTCAACTTGTAGCTTTGTTTGTATGATTATTAGGGGCAGATTTAACCAATAAGCAAGGTATGCGGACGCAGATATCAGGGGGCCCCAATAAATATCTAGAAGTATAAACTATACCTATAAACTATATATAACATTGTTTTCTATCATATTTTGTATGAGAGGCAAACAAATAAAATTATTACGTAATTAAATATTATTTAATATATAATAAAATATATTATTATTATAATAATGTAATGTTATGTAATAATATTATTAAAAATATCCAAATTCATAAAAATATATATTATTATTATTTTTAGTTGTAAATTCATTTTAAGAAATCTAATTATTTAAAATGTAAAGCTTACATTTAGTTAAAACGTGTAAAATAAGATTGAGTAATATAAAAAAACAGCAAATTAAATAAAAAATTAAAAGTAGAAAGGGTGCATTTCAGGACTTTGGGCCCCATGGCCCAGTTGCTTAGGGCCCCTAAATCACTATTCCACCCCTGATGATTATAGTATATACTACAAACTGCAATGCAATGAACTGAAATATTGTTTATTGAATAAATTAAAATATTATTCGTTAAATCTAGTTGAACTCTGCTGTTCTGAAATCTGTAAGACTGTCTTTGGAAGAAAACAAAAGTAAATATTCTGAAGAGCTAAAAATGGAGGAAGTGATCTATCCACTACAGTACACGGGGGTTACCATTTACTGTTGTTATCAAAACTTCTTTTGAGATATTCACACGAAAGAGAAGCATATTATTTTACATGTTTTTCCTAACATGTGAATAATTATGAAGACAAATAATACATTCATATTTTTGTGTTAACTGTCCCTTTAAGAAGGGAATCCACGAAAACTCCCCGCGTATATTCAGCTAGCAGAGAACAACAAATTCAATACGATAATACACAACATGAACGTTACTGTAATTCATCGAATAACATGATTTTGTCTTACTGTTTCTCTCACTCGTTGATGTTAGTCCAATCTCCAGTGGTGACCGGCTGTTAGTGCAGACTTTTGAGGAACCATGGACGTGTGTAGGCAACGTTTGAGTGACGCCCATTTTGTAAGACACCAACCAGAAGGCGCTAAAGTCTCAGGTAATGGGTCTGTCAGGTGATGTTTACAGTTTCTGTCGACAGTATTCTGTTCGTGTGCGAATAGGGAAATGGTGGTAGAAAATAATTTAAAATGAAACCTAAAACATCGTAAATATGAGTCATATCAATTATTTTCATTAAATATTAATTACGCCCTCCCTCTCCTAGTTTTGAGTTTAGCTTAAAGGGAAAGTTTTCACAAAAATATAAATTTCTCTCTCACTTTAGTTGTTCCAGAACTGTCTGTCTTTACTTCTGTTGAACACTAAAGAAGATATTCTGAAGAAAGCTGAAATCCTGTAACCATTTATCTGCCTGGCATTTGTTTCTACAGAAGTCAGTGGTTACAGGTTTTCAGCTTTTTTCAAAAAATATTCTCTAGTGTTCAACAGAAGAAAGTTACTCAAAAAGGCTTGGAACCAGCAGAGAGTGAGAGAGTGAATAACATTTACACTTTTAGGCGAACTATCTCTTTTAAATGTATTATTAGACACAAGCCTTGACATACAGAAGAAATTGCATCATTCTGCAGCTTAGTTAGTCATTGCCAGTAGGTTATGTACGGTGGCATGTACAAACGTAGCACTTTATGAGGGTAACAAATTCCTGAACTCCTTTTTTTGTGTGTGTGCAGACCTAAGATAAGACTTGGAAAGTCTGACTCATAATGAAAATGAAGGCAAGAAATTAAATGTAGGTTTGAAAAAATCCAAAAGTTGACATATAAAAAAAGTTGGAATATTAATTACAATTCATTATGCCTCTAATACATTGTGCAGTTAATATTTGCATTATTAAATTCCAAAGTTGTGCTAGTCAAGATTAATATTTATTTTATTATAGTTATACATTCTAACTATTATACTTTATTTTCATTTACTAGCATTATCAACCATGGACAAATTCTGTAATAAATGTATTGTTTATTCATTGTTCATGTTGGTAAATAGTAAGTAAAATAAACTAATGGATCCATATTGCATATATTATCAAAAAAAAACAATGTTTGGGGAATGACTTTTAAGGTTTTGTGGAAAGTATAATGAAATACAAATATTTTAAGCAGACAAAATCATTTAAATATCAGTCCAATTAGCATGAAAAAATATATACAATAAATGACTTAAATATAATCTGACTAGACATATTTGGCCATTAAGTTGACTTAATGCATTATGTCACATGTTTTTTATTGAACACAAGAAAGGGAAAATCCATTTAAAGTCAAACCAGTTTGCCCTCCTTTTGTTTGTGTGAAGTTTTTCCAAATAAGGGCACTCATTCGTACTTTCACTATTCACTCTTTCATTATTATAGACTGAAGTAATAAAGGAGTGTTTGTATAGTCAGGTGATGTTGATTCATTTGATCATAATCGTAGTCGCGTTGAATGCATAAATGCACATATAAAGTGACCAACCACTTGCATATTACATTTACTTATTTTCTTCAGTTCAAAACATGAACTGCACGACCCTATATTGTGTTTGTGATGATTATAGTGAGTTGATTTTTACCATGTATACAGTATCAATACTGACAGTGTTGGTGTACATTACAGCAGCATCCTGAAAATGATGACAGATACACTTTTTCACAGCATATCATATACTACAGCTCTTCCTGTATAACTTGCATATGCCATATTCTGCAGTGATACTATTCCATTGTTTGTTGTTTTATATCTCTGCATACCACTACATCTATTTTCATATTAAGATGAATGAACTGAATGCATCTCCTGTGTATTTTGCTTGTGGCACATTCACACTTTACAGTTCAATATTATGGCCACTAGAGGTCATCTAAAGGATGTGTGGGGGCAGATTTGTCTTCCTGGTTTCTCGGAAGGCAGACTTCTCACCTTTGCTCAGATTTATTTTTAACACACACACACACCTGTAAAGCCGTTCAATATTGGAAATGGTGATTACACAATTGACATAAATCATGGGATTGCCGTTTTAATTCTGAGAAGCACAGTAATTATGATATGAACAATCAGCAAACCAGATCTGTCTTTTGAGTGATGTGGTTTATGGGAAATAAATATGCAAATGAGGCAACTTAAGGAAGTTCCTGTTTGTTTCTGTTATATGGAGAGATTTTAAATTGATGGAGATGTTCAACCCATTGTTAAATGTGATTTTGATGATGACTAACTGCTTTGTACTTTCTTTTAGGACAAATATGCAGAACATATGCAACTGCATAATCGATTGCGTATTTAGAGCTTTACTTCCTTTATGCTCTTATTCATCATTTTCAGTCATCTATCAAAAATTAAATAAATAAAATATACATATACACAGTCCTGTCCGACTGTTTGTTAACACAAATTTCTAATCAACTAATTACATGGCAGCAGCTTAATGTATTTAGGCATGTAGACATGGTCAAGACGATCTGCTGCAGCATCAGAATGGGGGAACAAAGGTGATTTAAGTGACTTTGAACATGGCATGGTTGTTGGTACCAGACGAGCTGCTCTGAGTATTTCAGAAACTGCTGATCTACTGGGAGTTTCAACCATCTCTTGGGTTTACAGAGAATGGTCTGAAAAAGAGAAAATATCCTGTGAGTGGCAGTTCTGTGAGCGCAAATGCCTTGTTGATGCCAGAGGTCAGAGGAGAATGACCAGACTGGTTTGAGCTGATAGAAAGGCAACAAGAACTCAAATATCGACTCATAAACTCGAAAACTGAGGGTACGATTCGCACAGGCTCACCAAAATTGTACAATAGAAGATTGGAAGAACGTTGCCTGGTCTGATGAGTCTCGATTTCTGCTGTGACATTTGGATGATGGGGTCAGAATTTGGCATCAACAACATGAAAGCATGGATCCATC
Source organism: Danio aesculapii (assembly GCF_903798145.1). Classification (NCBI taxonomy): domain Eukaryota; kingdom Metazoa; phylum Chordata; class Actinopteri; order Cypriniformes; family Danionidae; genus Danio; species Danio aesculapii. The sequence continues at coordinate 51,974,043 of NC_079440.1, read as the reverse complement.
CTGCCTTGTATTAACAGTTCAGGCTGGTGGTGGTGGTGTAATGGTGTAGGGGATATATTCTTGGCACAATTTGGGCCCATTAGTACCAGTTGAGCATTGTGTCAACGCCACTGCCTACCCGAGTATTGTTGCTGACCATGTTCATCCCTTTATGACCACAGTGTACCCATCTTCTGATGGCTACTTCCAGCAGGATAACACACCATGTCATAAAGCGCAAATCATCTCAGGTGGTTTCTGAACATGACAATGAGTTCACTGTACTCAAATGGCCTCCACAGTCACCAGAGCTCAATCCAATAGAGTACTTTTTGGGATATGGTGGAATGGGAGATCACCCAAAATGGAAATTATGTTATTAATTACTCCCATGTCATTTCAAACTAGAAATAAAAACATAAAACTAGAAAAATATCAAACAAACATCCTCAGATGAGACCATATTTCTTCAGTGGTTCAATCAGACAATTATCTAGCAATGAGAATACTTTTGTCCACATGTAAAACAAAAATAATAACTTTATTCAGTGTCAGTATAGGGTACGCCGAGGTAAAACAACAATATGGGTAAACTATTAGAGTCAGTAACCTTGTTGTATATGGATGATGCTCTCAGACATCATCTAAAATATATTAACTTGTTTATTAAAAAGGTCTCAGGTGTGTGGAACAAAACAAGGAGTAATAATTAATAACATAACTGGCATTTTTTGTTGAACTATTGGCACGATGGCTCAGTGGTTAGCAATGTCGTCTCACTGCAGGAAGGCCGCTAGTTAGAGTCCTGGCTGGGCTAGTTGGCATTTCTGTCTGGAGTTTGCACGTTCTCCCCGTGTATGTGTGGGTTTCCTCTGGGTGCTCCGGTTTCCCCCACAGTTCAAAGACATGCGCTATAGGTGAATTGAATGAAATAAATTGTCTGTAGTGTATGAGTGTGTGTGTGTGTGTGTGTGTGTGTGTGTATGTGAATGAGTGTGTGTATGGGTGTTTCCCAATACTGGGTTGCGGCTGGAAGGGCATCCGCTGCGTAAAACATATGCTGGAATAGTTGGCGGTTTATTCCGCTGTGGTCACCCCTGAAATACTAAGCCGAAGGAAATGAATAAATGAACAATTTAAGACCTCAATATGTAATCAGTATCCACATGTAAATTAATTTATTTCTGCAAATGTTTTTAATTCTGGAAGTGCTGGTAACTGTTGACTTGACTTTTTTTATACAGACTTTGGCACTAATACTAATAGACATGGCCAAACTGCTGGTCAGCAAAGAAAAACCTGACTTCCATATACACTCAGAAAATTATGTTTGCTGTTTATGCAAACTACTTATTTAAAATGAGCTGAAACAACACAATTCTTGATACTTTTTTTTGCAACTCAATTGTTTCTTGTTCAATCCACTTTAATTAGTAAAAATCGATAAGTTAACGTAATTTCTTCATGTTGTCCCAACACAAATCAATTGTGTGTAAGCCAGCATTTTTTTTACAGTGTATATGAAGGCAGAACATGAGAACTGTTGTCAGACTGACCTTCGAGTGAGAAATGACACCCTCAAGCTCAACGAAGTGTAAGCGCAAAAAGAGACGCACATCTATTCTCATTATTCTAAACCCAGTGAATGGATGATTTAAAGGTTTCAGTGCACAAGCAAAGGACATGTAGGGACATGCAGAAGATAAAGTATCTTCTTTTTGGTTAACAATGCACAGCTGGCAGGAAACTCACCTTCCAAACACACATATGTTCTGAGACAGATGATTAATGGGTGCTGCATATTGCTGCTAAAAATACACCTGCTTACTAATGTCTCCTGTAATGAAGTAGGCTAACTATTTGATCCGAATCTGTTTCTTACTGATACAAACATTTAAAACCACATGTGTTGCTTTAGTATGTGTGCATATATATACACATTCTGAACTTTACTTCAGTTATTAGACCATCATGTGACCATTTTGAATTATTGAGTGAGCCCAAAACATCATGTAAATAATGAATGAAAAGGGTGTAACAAAGCTGGGTAGAGTTAGAGAGACAGACGTGAAGCAACAGGGGAAATCCCTCATGGGATGAGTAACATTCATTAGCTGATTTTACAGCGTAATTGCAATGAGAGGAAGGGAGCTCCAGCACGTGCATTCCCACAAGTTATGCTACATAATTGTTTTACAGCAATATAGATCATAACTGGATGACTTAACACAGTAACATAGTATAAAATGAAAGCTTTCCTCGTTTATCAGGATAAATTACCTTTAATATTATAGCGAATATATTGTACTCCACCTTTAGCCTACTATATTCCCAATTTATTGTGTTATATAGCAAGGATAAGTAATTTCTGTATATTTATTTACTTATTTAGTATAATAATAGTATAATAATATGTTTGTGTGTGCTCTGAATGCCTCTGTATCAAATTAAATTGATTATATAGGCTAATATAGTTGCCATATGTTTATTTATACAATAATGTGAAAATTATAAACACACTATTATGAAATAAAATATATATAACAGCAAAATGATAGATAAATCTGACTTAACATGGACATATGTAGGCTAAAATGTGAGTAGAATAAGTGCGTCTCGACTTTTCTCGGGTCAAGGCGTTGCGCATGCGCACATGAGATATATATGTTCGCGTAAACAGCAAATCAGTATGTTTATTATTTAACGTCAGAATGACTTTAAGTTTTGCTTAAGGCAGCGTCTGCCTTACAGCAGAAACAGGGCTGGTACTGACCCATTTGTGGGGTGTGATGAGACATTTTATACTCTCCTGGACGTCACAGTTAGTCTAGTACACTAATAATCTTTCGGCCCGACCTGATTTCTGAGTGAATTGCAGATGAGGTAGGCTAACGCTAACAAATTTTATTTGCTTTAATGTCTAGCTCATATATGCAACACATCAGCATTGCACACGTTTATCCACAGAAAAGTTGCTTTGTTTTATTTTTGTATTTAAAATAAGCACAAGTGACAGTTCAGAAAGTGAATCAAATGTTGCCATTTTGAAGGCATAAAACAGAAGGCATGAGTACTTGTATGACTTTTTTTTGGTAAGAAGTGTTCATTCACTGGTCACTTTACTGTCCCATGAGGCCACGAGAGTGGATTTTTAAATGGCAGTGGATTTGTTTTGACAAAAAAATGAAGCAACTGACCGACTGTGTTGTTTGGTGAATTGATAATGTCAACATGGTGAATGTAGTATGTCCAGATTACATTAATGATGCAACACACACATTCTTATATGTTCTAAATAAAACATAGCCTGCTTTGGGGGACTCACATGGAATCTCACATGGAATCTATCTCACATGAAGAATTCCACAGATTTCCATAGAATTCTGCAGATTTTTAGCCCATCATTAATTCTGTTTATTTACTTGTGTAAATGTGTGTAAATTTATATTTATTCACTTTTTAAATTAATTACAGTAATATTATTGACTAATATGAAAATGTTCATGTGATTTATGTACAATGCAGTTTGTACAGTCATATTTTCTGTCTTTTAGTAGAGATATTATATGAGAGACTTGCTTTGTTTACCAAATAAAGTGAATCTAATTGGATTTGCATTTTAAACATTAAATAAAAGTTAAAAAGATTATTTTTATTTCATATATTAGGGTTTTAGTTATGATACTCCCAAAATAATTCAGCAGAAATCCGCAGATTTTTTCCAAAATTCTCAGCAGAAATGACAAAAAACGTCCGCAGATTCCGTCTGGCCCTAGTAACAAGTAAAAAGTGCACTAGCTCAAAATAGGCTCACTGGAATTATGTGCCCAGAGATACACTTTTGAGAACTGAGAAAAATGTACTGGGGCTAGGTCGTCTTTCAATTCAATTCACCTTTATTTGTATTCAATTCAATTCAATTCAATTCACCTTTATTTGTATAGCGCTTATACAATGTAGATTGTGTCAAAGCAGCTTCACATAAAAGGTCACAGTAAATAGGAACAGTGTAGTTCAGTTTGTAGTGTTTAAGTTCAGTTCAGTTGAGCTCAGTTCAGTGTGGTTTAATAATCACTACTGAGAGTCCAAAAACGTCTTGCAGCTTTTGTTTTCACAATTCCTCTAGAGGGAGCCATGTACATTTTTGACAATCTCAAATACTTTACTGGGGCATGTTTTCTCATATCTGCCATTTATTGTAAATCTATCATAAGTCGCTGTGTACATTTCTGCATAACTTATCGTCCTTCTTGCGTGCGTCCATGAGATAGGTCGGTCGGCTTGTGGTCATGCATAATATAGCAGCTTGATATCGACTGACTAACAGACACCCCTTTTCTTAAACCCAACTAATAGTTTTGTCAAAATCAAACTAGAAGAAAAAATCCATCACGGCCACATACTTCTACGATTAAGACACACTTTTTTAGGGTTTCATTTTACCTGTTTTTTCACTTGACCTGTTCTTCGCTGGTGTGGGCGTCGAGGAGAGTTGAAATTAAGTCAGCTTTATTGTAACAAGCTCTGATGCGGTTCAGTTGCAAGCAATCGGAATGTAGAAGTCGCTTGAGAAGAGTCTAGAGAACACAGTTCTGTGAACTTTGGTTCCGACTACAGTTGTTCCTATGGGTTTGATTATTGCTGTCGCTGGATTTCCAATTATTTACAATGTTGTCTTACAGGGACATACATTAAAAAAGTTACTGGCGAGTTACTGATGTGCATTAATGTTATATATATATATATATATATGTATATATATATATATATATATATATATATATATATATATATATATATATATATATATATATATATATATATATATTTTTTTTTTTTTTTTTTAAAAAAGCGGGAATCTCATGCGACAGTACAAAACAGTATTGCTGCTTTCAAACATACGGACACATATTGGATAAGTGGAGCAAAGCGACACCACATGCAACTTGATCTTCCATTGTTAAATGAATTTGGTAAAAAGTGTGAAACATTTACATGCTAGAAAGCACGTTTTATGCGGGAATGTAAATGACTTGCTTATATGCTGCAACGACTCCTTTAAATATGAGATCAATGTAGTGAATTTTGACGCTCTCGTCGCCGGAGCAGAAAAGGCAGACAGCGTTGTCGCCAGGGTGGTCAGAACGAACTTTGATGCTCTCACTGCCTTCGGTGTGAATGCACTGTTAACGCAATCAATATCGTGATTTCAAGTGCACAGTGTGTTAAAAGGCACTGAGTTTGCATTAGCTTTTTACACCTGTTACACCCATTTTGCACACTTTCTAAGTTTCTAAGTTGTGAATGATGCTGCAGTGAGTAAATTCACAAAAGGATTCGTCAGACTGTGGCTGCGTCTGAATGCTTAGGCAGCTGTTTTGTTGCGTCGCTGTTCTATCAGGCAGTGAATCTTTAGGCAACACTTGTACACACCTCTTAAAAATGATTTCTAACACATTTCTGAAACAGCATACCGATTTAATCAATAAACATGAACAACAAAATAGAAAGAGCTTTGCTGCATGATATCTAATCGAATATTTTCCTACTACAATACTAACTTCTCACTAGAAATGCCATCAGATGTGAAAAACGTTTAAAAATGTACATTTACATACTAAATCAAACCCAAGCGGAGCATGTTTATTCCATGGTGACCAAAAAATATACTTCAGTACTTTTTACTACAGTTTTAACACAAATTTTGTTACCAGAAAAGTGTGTGTTGTAAGTGCAATGCCTGATTTTGGTAATTGTGTACCAATACAATTACATTTTGAATAGTTTCGCACTAATTGTTTCAAAAGTTCACACTTAGCTAATAATTGATTATAAGCAAGTTTGGCATGCTGTCCCGGGAGAGAGCCCTGAGCTCAAAAAGTCCTTGAGCCCTGGGCTCCCTCCCGTTTGCAGGGCGAGAGGGGAGCTTTGAGCTCAGGTAGATCTCAACAACTCCACCCTTGATAAGAACTGATGACTAAAATGAATGCTATGAAGAGATATGCTGCAGGATGAGAGTTTGACTGTAGTGCTAAATTTAGATTGATCGATTCACTTGTAGTGCATGTTTTTGGAATGTGGGAGGAAACCGGAGAACCCGGGGAAAACCCACGCGAGCACGGGAAGAACATGCAAACTACGCACAGAAACGGCAGCCGACCTGTTAAAGGACTATAACCGGTGACGTTCTTGCTGTGAGGCAACAGTGCTAACCACTGGGCCACCGTGCCACCCTATGAAGGGACGGTTGGAGAAGTAGGGGTGGAAGGGGGGATTCTTCAAATCGAAGATGGCTGTAGTGAGAAACCCTGGCTCTTTATAGTGGGTTAGGACTGGCCTGATTGGTGGATCATACATAGCTAATGCAGAACCAGCCGTGTTCAATCATAATCATGTAATCCTCTCGAAATTAGTTGCGTACAAGGTTTAAACTCTTAACTGTTGCATAATTTCCCCATCTGAAAACTAATGGGAATGTTGTTAATGGCTTTTGTTGGGGGTTAACAGATATAAAACAATTTTAGGTACATACTATTTTGTTGTTTGGAAAGTAAAAAAGTGCAAACACTGGCCAGCAAGAATCTTTCTTGTGCAAGTCAAGCCATCTTTATCTCTATAGCACTTTATACAATATGGATTGTCAACATTGCTTTACTGGGGAAAAACATCACTATATTTCACTTCGTGGGACATATTCACTAGTGTAGACTAATATACATGTACGCTAATGGGCATTGACTTAATGTTCATTTTGAGCATTTTTTTGGGACCAGTCATTTGTTAGTGAAAGTAGACTATTTATACTGCCATTGCTATCATGTTTTTTATTGTTTTTTTTGTTTTAATTTACTTTAGTGTTATAATATGTGTACTTTATAATTAATTTATATATTTAATTAAATACCTCATTATGGATTATTAGAGACATTGAGAGCAGTAATATCTGAATCAGCTCTTTACAGTATGATTACTCACTGAACTTAAAAGCTGAGCACTGTCCAATTGGCAGGCTGATTAGCTATATAGTGATGTGGAGGCAATGTGTCCTCTCATAAAATAACCTGCACATCACCAGTGAGATGAAACAGTTTTTTGCTTTACTGAATGCAAAATTTTCTCTTTGTGTCAGTGAATAAAATGTGGTTACAGCCAATTAGACAGACTGACTTGTGTTTATGACTTCTACATAAGTACCCTATTGGCAAGTGAATTAAGTAACAGGTTAGCTGATCTCACACACAGACTGTGGGTTTGTGGTCAGGTTCAAACTTCAGCTGCTCTCTCTTAATATTGAGATCTTTTTGGCTCTTTTTTTGGATTGGAATTTTCTTGGAAATTAATTACAGTATGTACTTTACTGTGCAAAAGTCTCAGGCCCCCCAGTTACATTTGTTATTTTAGTGATGATATAATGACATTATATATTGCTTCTAATTCTCTTTATTAAGATACAACCAGAAAATACAGGTTCTAGTTGGATATTTTTGGGGTTATTTTTTTACAAAAGCGTTTCTGTTTTGGTTTGATCTGCATTTCTGCCAGAGCTGTTGTCAGTATTGACTGAATTGATGGGATTGCGAATGCTGAAAAGTACAGACAGAGGTTTTAATTCGTCATGTAATTCCTACTAGAAAGCACTTAATTTGTGATACCGGTAGTTTTATTTTTCAGCATGATAATGATCCCAAACACATTACTAATGTAATGAAATCATATTTGGAGAGAAAAACAGCCGATGAAACATAGACAGTCATGAAGTGGCCTCCACGGAGTCCAGACCGGAATATTATATACAGTAAATAGAGTAAATCATTTCAGAAAAGACTCAACAAAAAAGTTCAAGCTGTTGCTTGGTGCACGTTAAACACACTTTGATGCTAGTCTTTTGATTTAAAAAGTAATTTTTATTATGAATATAGTGTGCATATTTCCTATATGTTGTTTTGTTTGTACATGAAAGGTATAGTTCACCCAAAAGTAATGACCCTGCTCTTTCTCCATACCTTTTAAATGGATAGATTTGTGCAAAAGTCTTAGGTTCCCAAAACTGGTGGTGGCCTAAGACTTTTGCACAGTACTCTACTCTATCTATCTATCTATCTATCTATCTATCTATCTATCTATCTATCTATCTATCTATCTATCTATCTATCTATCTATCTATCTATCTATCTATCTATCTATCCATCCATCCATCCATCCATCCATCCATCCATCCATCCATCCATCCATCCATCCATCCATCCATCCATCCATCCATCCATCCATCCATCCATCCATCCATCCATCCATCCATCCATCCATCCATCCATCCATCCATCATCCATCCATCCATCCATCCATCCATCCATCCATCCATCCATCCATCCATCCATCCATCCATCCATCCATCCATCCATCCATCCATCCATCCATCCATCCATATAAATATAAATCTAGTTTCTTTCTGTTTTCTAACATTAATCTGAATTCAGGGGACAGCTTCTGGTGTAAACAGCTTGACACTTAAGGTTGTATACACACATGGCCATACATCAAAGTAGACTTATCTCTGACATGTAGAATTATACATACTTGTACATGCACATACTTTTACTGGTAAATAATGACCCATTCAGACTTAAGTGATAAAATCGCTGGAGGTTTCGAGTGTCAAAAATCACCATTTTGTGGTTTGTAAGTCATTATTTTTGGTCTTGTTGGTTGTTTTGTTGCTTATTTGTATGAAGTTCAGCTCTGCATTTTCCCTCCCTCTTCGAAAGTGATGTCCATTCCTTTTTTGCTGCAAATTACTGTCACTGTAAATGTGTATAGGAGCGTTTTTGCAGTGTAAACAGCATGCATGATGCTGACGATACTGATTTGATTCTCAAGAAATGCATGGATTGATAAAATGTATACCTGACCTGTAGTGCAGAATAAGTTGTTTTGGATAAAACGCCTAATGGAGAATTGTGAATGGGACACACTCTCAGAAATAAAGACAAAGCCATCAATCCTGGGGTGGTACTTTTTCAAAAGGTACACTTTCTTACCTTTCAGGTCCACATTTATACCTTAAAGATAAGTATTTATATCTAAAAAAGTACAAATGTTTACCTCGTAGGATCTTAAAGGTACAAAAGTGTATACACTAAGCTTTACAAAAATCTTCTTTTGAGGTACAAATATTCACTCATTCATTCATTTTCTTTTCAGCTTAGTCCCTTTATTAATCAGGGGTTGCCACAGCGGAATGAACCGCCAACTTATCCAGCATATGTTTTGTGCAGCAGATGCCCTTCCAGCTGCAACTCATCACTGGGAAACACCCATACACTCTCATTCACACACGTACACTACGGACAATTTAGCTTACCCAATTCACCTATAGCGCATGTCTTTGGACTTGTAGGGGAAACCGGAGCATCATAAGGAAACCCATGCGAACACGGAGAGAACATTCAAACTCTACACAGAAATGCCAACTGACCCAGCTGAGGCTCGAACCAGTGACCTTCTTGCTGTGAAGCGACAGTGCTACCCGCTGCGCCACCGCGACGCCAAGGTACAAATATGTACTTTTTAAAAAAGGTACCACCCCAGTGATAGCTTTTGTACCTTTATTTCTGAGTGTGCAGATTCAACAAATAATTCACCAAAAACCTGGTAAAAAACAAACTAGCCACTTGCAGCGCATTTCTATTAAATTGAAATTAAAGTTCATGCAAGATCCCCATAGAGTGTGTTCACATGTTCAGTTTAAACAAACTCTGGTTTGCCTCCAGATGGAGACCTAAAAAGTGAATTTCAATCCAATTCCAAATATGAACAATGAATATAACATTGATTCCTGAAGGGCCGCAGCTTTGTACAGTTTTGCTCCAACCCTAATTAAACACAGCTGTTCCAACTCATGAAGGTGTTCAAGACTACTAGAGACTATTGTGTGTGAGTTGGAGCTGCTTGAAGCTAAACTATGCAGAGCTGCGGCCCTCAAGGAATTAAGTTTGAGAACATTGATCTAGACAAACCGAAAAAGGACATGACCACCAAGATGGGACAATAAAAATGCCAAAATGCATAACCATATTTTGTTGTCACAAATTGTCACAATGTTGGCTTTACAGTTCAAGACAGATGCCATTTGCACCATTTTCTTTTGTCTTTCTATTCTTTTTATTGTTATAGATCAAAAAAGCCAAGCCAAGACAACCAAACTACAATTGTGAACACCGCCCCATTTCTTAGTCAATTAACCCATAGTTTTGACATTGCAGAGTATGACAGCAAAAAAAGAGAAAGTAGGGCTGCATGATATTGGAAACAACTGACAATGTGATATTTTATTTTTCTGCAATATATATGTACAATTTCCCCAGAGAGCTTAACTCTATTTGGAAAGAATTCATAGTTTTACATTGATTGGGAGTACAGCATTGTTCAAAATAATAGCAGTACAACATGACTAGCCAGAATAATCCAGGTTTTACCAGTTGGTGCAGTAGATTATCAGAAAACAAACAAGACCCAGCATTCATAATATACAAGCTCTTAAAGCTGTGCAATTGGGCAATTAGTTGAAAGGGGTTGAAATGTTTGTTTTAACAAGACAATGACCCCAAACACAGTAGTAAACGAGCAAAGTCTTGGTTCCAAAACACCAAAAGTAATGTTGTGGAGTGGCCAGCCCAATCCCCAGACCTTAATCCAATCGAGATGTTCAAAAATGCTGTTTCTAAAGCAAAACCAAGAAATGTAAATGAATTGTGGAATTTTGTTCAAGAATCATGGAGTGGAATAACAGCTGAAAGGTGCCACAAGTTGGTTGACTCCATGCCACACAGATGTAAAGCAGTTATACAAAAACTGTCATACAACTACAACTGGTCATACAACTAAATTTTAGTTTAGGGATTCACAGGATTGCAAAATCCTAGAAACACAAGTGTTTGTACAAAATGTACAAAATAATTGCCCAATTGCACAGTCTTTAGAGCTTATATATCATGAATGCTGGGTCTTGTTTGTTTTCTGAGAATCTACTCCACCTACTGGTAACTTTTTTGCCATGTCTCAATAAAAAATATACAAAAAAACCTGGATTACTCTGGTTAGTCACGTTGTACTGCTATTATTTTGAACAATACTGTACATCTTCTGCATAAAATAAAAAACTAATTACAAACATAGATGAATGTAATAGAGCAAAGAGACAAATGAAATATATACAGTGCTTTATGGATTTCTGGATAGTCTAACAGTATTCAGGGACAGAATTTGAATAATCAAATGTAAAATAACACACTTCAGTCTTTATTGTATGAATAATGATATTAAAATCTTTCACTCTCACAGTTAACTTTGCTATGACTCCACAAATCTCATTTGTTCAGAACTGTGGTTCAACAATAATCCCAACTAGCAGATCTTGCAATTTAACTATTGCAGATTCAAACATTACCATATTGCTGTTGAAACAATATATTGTGCAGTACTGAGAGAAAGGTTAAATGTGAGGCTGTGTTTAATCAAAGAATTTCACAGTCTCAGGCGAAATGCTGTGGACTTACAAGTATCCCTCCAAGTGTTAGCTTTCTTTAATTAAAACTGCAATCAGCTGAAATATCGTCTGGTCTGCATACTAAAGTTACCACAGTAATCAGGATTGCGTGAAAGTACAAATCGAGCCACGCTCGGGTTATAGGGGTCAGTTTCTTTCACTTTCTGCCTGTTGTAGATGTAATCAGTCTTACCCAGCCTTTACTTGCTAGTAAGGCGTTCCAGCCGCAGAGCTAGAGAGACCTGAACGCTCTAAACAGTGCAAGACTAGAACAAAATGGCTGGTCATTAATTGTTGATAACCACGTCTCTCTCCATACCCTGTTTGACCTTACTGTGCACCTGACCAGTTAAGTATATATGAGACCGAGGGTATCTCCAGGGTATTAAGGCGATTGCTGGCTTTGTGTGATTTTTCTTTCCCCAATCTCCTAATTGGTCCTAGCAAGGGTTATCAGCAATAGTGTCGGGTTCTTCAGATAAACGCAGATAAAATTAAGGACACATCTTTAGCCACCTAGTCTGCACCGTGACGTGGTCAGTGTTACCGCTGAAGAGTTTCTTAATATATATTTTAAAGTAATGATCATGGGCTACTCAAAAACATTATTTTTGCTGCTTGTTCAATCTACTTGTTTAAAATGAGTTTAAAAAGGCACATATCTTCACGTTTTTTGGTGACAACTTAATTGTTTTATGTTCAATCCACTTAAATTTGTAAAAACGATTGAAATATAAAGGAATTGTGTGGCTCCAAGCACGTTTTACAATGTTGTGTACAATCATATAAATGGCAATGCATATCAGAGGAAAAGTTACTAGTATTTAGACTATTCATGTTCAGGTTTGACACATAAACACATAAAGTCATTAAGTGGCATGATTATACACACTCAAAAACATAACTCATTGGATAAACTCAATTTAATTGAGGGCAGGATTGCCATCCAATATATTTGTTTAGCACCAACTAAAAAAACTATTTATACAATTATATGCAATTGAGTTGGTCCAACATGATTTTATCAATAAAAGTTTAAACACATTTGTATTTTTATTTAGCTTAAACTCAAAGGTTTGATAATATAATTTATCTCTATTATTTGTCATACATTTGAAAGTCCTAAATCAGTGATGCCCAAAGTAAGGTCGTGGGTGGGCCAAAGTTGGCCCATGGTAACCTTTGATTTGGCCTGCCATCCCTCTGAGAAGAGAGAGGAAGTATGATGGGGATGGTTTCGAGATTGTCAACTCAACTTTAATGTAATCGTTTGTTTGTTTTATTGTTAAAAGCAAACTGAAATTAAATGTTTCAATTAAATGGCATAAATTATTCAGATTTAGTTTAAATCTACATAATGTGACTCGACAATGCAGAGACTTTGGTGAGCAAAACAAGTCAAAGGTAGATTCTGCTTGACTAGTGTCTTCAGCACTCAACTTCACTGTGTGATAAAAGTGATTGTTAATGTTTTTATTGTAATAAGTTATCATTTAAAAAGTTATACTGCATTAGTTAATATAATTTAAAGCTTAATGTTTTCTATTTATTTTGAAATATTAGGAAATAAATTAGGAAATTACCCATGGCAACATTAATGAAAGATAGTTTGGTATATTTGCCTTTGGCCCACGGCCCAGGTTTTTTGGCCCTTCATATGAAAAAGTTTGGCCACCCCTGTCCTAAATGAACTAAAAGTTTTTTTAAGCATTCTTCATGAGTTACAGTTGATTGAGACTGATCTCAGACTTACTTTTAGGACAGTTATTGCTCGCTGAACAAAGCAACAAACTGCATTTTTGCTTTTGAAGCTACCAACACCCAAAGCATGCGTGCTTCTGCAAGGTGGTCATCTCAAAACTCAAAGCATTACATGAAAATCTTCTAAATATTCAAACTAAAGTGAAGATTAGCAAGTCTTTCTATTAACTTTAAACACTTAAGATTACTTTAATTGTCAACATTTCCCTCTCTTAATTCCATCCTACGCAAAACATGCCGGGAATTACAAATCCCCCAACGAGGTAGATGGACCAATAAAATTCCTTCTTGTTTTTTCAACACAAAACGCTTAAGTTAACTGAACAAATTTAAGTAGACTGAACATAAAACAAATAAATTGGCCAAAGAAATTACAAGAATTGTGTTTTTCAGCTCATTTTAAACAAGTAGTTTAAACAAGCAGCAGTCAAAAAATATTGTCGAATAAACATGATTTAATCATGGCACCTAATGTGTATCAAATCAAATAAACTTCAAATGCTTTGAATGGGTTTTATAAACACAATGTAGACTTGTAGATCAAACATGATTTTAACAGTTTGAAAATAATTCAATCGAAATTGGTTGCATTGTGTTTGTGAGATTTTGGGACTTTTGGAGCTGCGCATCAATTCAGTGTTTGGACTTTCAGCAGTGAAAATTAAACCACATTGAACTGAACTAAGTTGAACTTTAACTCCAAAAACTGGACTGACACAGTTTCAATGTACAAGAACTTCTACGTTAAGCTGCTTTGACACAAACCACATTGTAAAAGTGCTACAGAAATAAACATGAATTGAATTTACTGAAAAAAAAGGTTTTTGTTAAACATCACCATTCTGGAGAACAGTGGTTGTTTTTTGGGCTGCAAAGTAGTGGAAGGCGGATTCACCCTGCTTTGACTTAACCCTTGGAATTTCTCATTTATTTGACCCTAAAGATATGAGTGATCTGTTAAGTTTGTATTCAGTGAGCTGTTGAATTTAAACAAACAAATTACATTTAGTAATGTGCAACTTAATTTGTTTGTTTAAATTCAGCCCAAATAAATTGTTTACAACCACTTAACTTAAAAAAATTAGTAAATCCAAGGAATCATCTTTACATCATTCTTTCAGTGTAATGCGATGTAATTCATTCTTTTAAATGCGGTTTTATCAATATTTAGATTTTTTTTGTACCCTCAGATTCCAGTTTTTAAAATAATTTTAACAACAAAATATACACCACTGGGAAGCTTATTTATTTAGCATACAAATGATGTACAAATGTCAAATTCCAAAAACTGACTTTTATGGTTTTTTGGTCAAGGGTCACATGTATTTAAACGTATTATCAGTATTTTTCATAGCTTTAATGAGAAATGTCTAAAAACACTGTTTATTTAATATTGCCATATCATACTTCAGAACTGACACCACTCAGATGACGGTCATATAATACCCAGCATTCCTCTTGCATAACCACAAAACACTAACAGCATTCTCTTACATACTATATACATAGTTCAGTATTTGGTTACTTTGCTGTCTCACTGCTTAATATTTTAGTGTCTCAACTGGACTCTCGCCTCCAGACAAGGGAGATTCTTATGACTGCCTGTCAAATGACTTAACGCTGACATGTCTAGAAACCCATACAGACAACGCAAACAGTAGTTAAATTAGTGAGAATTTATTTATTTTAGTCTTAATTCAGGTTGTTTTCGAAGCAATTTTAGGTTTTAAAAAGTTTTTATTTTGTGTAAACGTGACCCTGGCTGGACCACAAAACCCTTCATAAGTGTATTTTATTTAAAAAAAATTTGCTGTATACATCACCTAAAATCTGAATAAATGCACTTTACGTTGATGTTTGTTAGGACAATATCTGGCTGAGATACAGCTCTTTGAAAATCTGGGATCTGAGAGTTTTAAAAAGATCAAAATTTTGAGAAAATCACTCTCAAAGGGGTCAAATTGAGTGCTTAACAATGCATTACTAATGAAAAATTGAGTTTTGGTAAATATAAAGTAAAATATTTTCACGATGGAACATGATCTTTACCTGATAATTAATGATTTTTTTGCCTAAAACATTTTATTTTATAGATATACTGTATAATTTATTATATAATATTGTATATTTACAATCAAAATCAATTCAGAATCTAAAAGCACTTGAATTGGCTATAGAAAAGCACTCACATTAGCTCTCTCTCTCTCTCTCTTAGGGTAATTAGGCAAGTTATTGTATAACAATGGTTTGTTCTGTAGACTATCGGAAAAAAAAAAATTGCTTAAAGGGGCTAATAATTTTGACCTTAAAATGGTTCATAAAAAATTTAAAAGTGCTTTTATTCTAGCCGAAATAAAACTAATAGGACTTTCTCCTGAAGAAAAAATATTATCAGACATACTGTGAAAATTTGCATATATATATATATATATATATATATATATATATATATATATATATATATATATATATATATATATATATATATATATAAATAAATAAATAAATAAATAAATTAAAGCTTACTTTTAAAAGTAGATATAATGTGAAAATCAGACAGTCAGACAGATAGATAGATAGATAGATAGATAGATAGATAGATAGATAGATAGATAGATAGATAGATAGATAGATAGATAGATAGATAGATAGATAGATAGATAGATAGATAGATAGATAGCTAGCTAGCTAGCTAGCGTCAAGCCTGAAATTTTTCATACTCCTGGCAAATTCTGACTTAAGATTACTTTTATTTACGTTTTTTTTTTGTTTGGCAGGAAATGACACGGGATTCTCCCAAAAGATAATAAAACAATGTACAAAAGGCGTTATTGTTAAAGCAAATCTTATTTTATTTTTATTTAAACATAATCTATAGAATTTGCCATAATTGCCAGGGGTATTGAATAATTTCAGGCTTGACTGTAAATACACACATACACACACACATGTCCATAATCACATTAACAAATTAAATTGCTGTTCATTATTTCTACTTTGTTTTATAATGACAAACTACAATCTGCATGCTTTGTCCATATATAAAGGAAAAGCCCCTGCTAGGGAACAAACTGTAGCTTGATTGGTTAGTACAGGCAAATAAATTACATATTACAAAATATAGTACACAGCAAATAAAATGTAAAATTACAATGTTATATTATTTTAAGCGGGTATTTGATAGGAGCTGAAGTGAATAAGAAAGCCATTGAGATCATTGAGGAAGGATCAGCCTGAAATGCCCATTACGTCTGCATACTGTACAGTACATACACACAATTCAGCTCTGAAACATTAATGCATGCACACGTACACAAACCAAATAAAGATTAATGATTAATGCGCTCTCATTGTGGGATCTCGCACTGTTTCGTCTCCGTCTCTGAAAAACTCCACAGGTCGTGCCAACAAATCACAGTCTCACTCTGACTTCTCTGAGTGACCTCAGTGAGGTCAGCGACTGAGTGAACGTTTTTAACCTCTCCAGTGCTGCATTGGAAACTTTTGAACTACACACTTTTACCATCTAGACATGCTCAGAGTTGTTCTTGTGATTATGAAGATAATGTGAAGTGGACAAAAATAAAAGTTATTGAATGATTAATAAGTGTTTAATAATACTAATTAATAATATATTAGGTATTATTAGCAGTAGGTAGTGCTTTCCCCCACAGTCCACAGACATGGTACAGGTGAATTGGGTAATCTAAATTGTCTGTAGTGTGTGAGTGAGTGTGTATGGATGTTTCCCAGAGATGGGTTGCGGCTGGAAGGGCAATCGCTGCATAAAACATGTGCTGGTTAAGTTGGCGGTTCATTCCGCTGTGGCGACCCCGGATTAATAATAAAGGGACTAAGCCAAAAAGAAAATTAATGAATGAATAATATATTAATTAATTAAATCTATTTTAAATTGGCAAATATGTATACTGCATATTAGGGTATACTAATATATTTTAAAATATTGTATGCTATTTAAAAAATGTTGGTGGTTCACTACATATTTTGGCTTTAGGACATCTTTGATGAAAGATTTTAATCCATTTCAAATGTTGTCTACTGCTGATACTTTTTTTCTGTCTAACAATGATTTCTTTTATTTTGACTGTGCTGTGCAATACTGGAAAAACTGACATTGTAATAGTTCGATTTTGCGTGAAAATCCTTTTTGTGAAATGTAAATTCTTTTTTTAATTATTTACCTGGTGATATTTAACAGAACATTTTCACAGTATTTCATCTAATATTTTTGTCATCTGGTGAATGTAATTCTACTTTTTCTTTTAGTTTGGCTGGAATGAAAACAGTTTTTTAATTATTATTTTTAGGATCAGTATAATTAGCATTCTTAAAAAAAATTTTTGATTGCCCATACAGAACAAACCCCCGCTGTCCAATAACTTGCCTAATTTAGTTAAGTTACTCTAAGTTACTTAGTTAAAGGTGCAATTTAACTGTAAGTTTGACACCCAGTGGTTGAACTAGGTATTGCATTCCTGGATCAAAACACATTTTCTCCGTTTAGTGTATGCAAGCGCAGGTTGCCAGATTGACGTGAATGTGCCTGACTATTGAGCCAAAAGGCTGATTTGATCCATTTTCTAACTAAAAGCAACTGCACACAATAGAAGAACTATTTTCCATACTAAAAGGAATTTTTGTACTAACCAACACCTATTTTATATATATTTTAGAAACGGCTTCTATTTCTCACAGTTTACGTTTGTAATATTTATATTATTTGCTAATTAATAACCACCTCATTTGGAACTCTGGACCTGCGTCTCATTTCAAAGTCTGCTATTGTCCACCGGAGGTTGCATTTTGGTCGCGGACGCATTCTTTGAGAGCCTTCATGACTGAAGGAATGAAATAAGCTGTTTTCCATGAAGGCAACCCGTGGTGCTGAAGTATAATTGGCTAAAGTAGAGTTGGGCAGGTTAAAAGAACCAATACAAAGAAAGCTGTCCTGGCACAAAACTCACATTATCAAAGCAGAATATCTGACTTTAGCATTGTTTTTCAGATATACAATAATGTTCACTTAGCATGTATCTTAAACATCTGCAAACATTTTATGGTATTTCAACACTATCTCACGGCAATTCGTAACTTTTTGACTTAGTGGCTAATTCGTACGAATTCGTACTATCTAATTCGTACAATTTAGTACGATTTGCTCATCCCCCAATGATGGTTGGGTTTAGGGGCAGGGTTTAGGTGCCATGCCTCCTTTTTAAAATCGTACAATTTCGTACGACTGAACTCGTACAAATTCGTATGAATTAGCCACTAAACTGACAAAACGTAAAATACTTACGTTTTCTCGTGAGATCAGGCTGGGTATTTTTATGCTTTAGAAGAGTCAAAAACTTACACACATCACCTTTAAGCCTTTAAGTTGTACTTTAATCTTAATAATATCTTTATAATATATATATATATATATATATATATATATATATATATATATATATATATATATATATATATATATATATATATATATATATATATATATATATATATATATATATATATATATATATATATATATATATTCAAAATAACTAGTAAAATAGCACTTGAATAGCTCTATTTGGAAAGGATTCGTTATTTTAGAATGATTGGGTGATTTGTCTGGGAATAAATTATTATCGAACAGAACAAATCTTCAAATAAAATCAACAGGCAATTTTTTTGTTTTTCAGGCAAATGTGACACTTTTATGTATAGAAAAAGAATAATGAAATGTAAATAAACACTGCATCATCTTCACTGTTTAAATTAAATACAGTAAATCCATGTTCAATCTACAAACATTCAAATTTCTTGCAGCTGAATGCTTTAATCTCACATGGAAGGCTTTATAAACTTGAGTAAATGATAAACCTTCACTCTTCACTTAACTCTTGCTAAATTCACAAATAATCCACAAAACTGTGTCGCCTTGTCAACTATTTTTCATGTTGACATCATCACTGCCATCCTGGATCATAAATTGTGCAGCCCGAACACATTAGGACACAGTGAGAATGTATGAGCCCTTGTCAAATCACACAGAGACAGAGCCATAAATTTCATATATATTTAATAAAAGGCACTCAGAATATCATGAATAAAATATAGTGCTTGAACAATCAAAATATATCATACAGCCATAGCATACATTCATGAGATGCTAAATGCCATAATGACCACATAACACTGGCATTATCACCTTTGTCGGTGGAATAAGTGTATAAAATCAAAATAGAGCTCTCAGGATTTTACTGAACAATCACCTTCAATATTGCTTTCGAGATTATGCCATACTATGACATAAAGTGCATGCATGAGGAAATATTCTTAGGAATTTTCCATTGACGCAATGGAGGGTTTGATTTAAGTATTATATTTCTACCTACCTCTAGTCAAAGCATGATCATTTTATCAAATTCAGAATGTTTTCATGCATCTTTTTTTATTAAATGTACATGATAAAAAGCATTTTAGGCTTTATATTGCAGTTATACATTAAATATGTGGAAAATGCAATGTTACCTGCTGGCATAAGGTTCATTTTCAAGCTTATTGGAAAACTCGTTTCTGCTTCCCAGAAAGTGCTGTATTGCTTTGCTTTAGTCAGTGCTGAAATGCTACAATCAAAATTTGCTTTGGAAACAAATATTTGTTCTCTCTGTGTGTTTTTTTATTTTTACTTTGCTTTTTACAAAACATGCAAATGTGCAATATATTTAATGCAAATGAAGCAGGAATTATTCTCTCATAAAATGAATTCCTGCAATAAAGTAACCTTAAAGGGATAGTTCACTCAAATGGCCAAATGTGCTGTTGATTTTCTCACCTTTCATTAGAATATTTTTGTAGAGCATTAAAAAATGCTTTTAGCTGAGACTGTGGTCATTGGCCATGGTAAGTAGTGATCGTTATTTATAAAACTTCAACCCACATGAAAACGTATTATAGTAATTTATAGTAAATACTATAGTATTAATGAACCATGCTATAGTACAGTGTATTTTACAGTACTTACAACTCTGATAAAGAATGCTATGGCAGATTGTAATATTAACTATAGTGAACTGATAAAATGTAATATATACTCCATTATCCTTTAGTTATTACTACAGTAAACTGTGTTGTAAGATAACCTTAACGTGCTGCAATTTAAGAAAACACATGCAATTACAAAAACGCCAGCAAATTAAAAAAGATCTTCATTCGCTTGACAGCACACATGCTGCAAATCCTCACAATGCAAACACATTGAAAAATGCTGCATTTTCCCACACCACAAACAAATGAATAAACGCACTACATTTTCTCCCAACACAAACAATTAATAAAGCGCACTGCATTTTCTCACAATGCAAACAAATTAATAAACGCGCTGCATTTTCTCACAATGCAAACAAATGAATAAATGCACTGTATTTTCTCACAACACAAACAAATAAATAAAACATGCTACATTTTCTCACAACACTGGCAAAAAGGACTGAAATGTTTCAAATGGACCCTAAAACTTGACAAATGCTGCTGTGCCTTGACTGTTGCTCAGTGAACTTGAAGGTGATCTTTGAAAGGTGAGTTTTTTTTGTTTATTTTTTTGTAGATTATCCTGATTCTCTTGTCTTTTGTATTTTATTAGCCTTAATAACCATAACCGAAAATAGCCAGGTCTGTCACGTTTTAGGGTCCACTTTTTCCATTGTGTTCCGTGCTATTTGAAAGTGTTTCGAGAAAATGCAGTGCATTTAATTAATTTGTTTGTGTTGTGAGAAAATGCAGCGTGTTTTATTAATTTGTTTGCGTTGTGAGAAAATGCAGCATGTTTTATTTATTTGTTTGTGTTGTGGGAAAATGCAGTGAGTTTTATTTATTTGTTTGCATTGTGTGAAAATGCAGCACGTTTTATTTATTTGTTTGTGTTGTGTAAGAGAAAATGCAGCAAGTTTTATTTATATTTTTGTGTGAAGAGTAAATGCAGCACGTTTTATTTGTTTGCGTTGTGAGACAATGCAGCTCGTTTAATCAATTTGTTTGTGTTGTGGGAAAATGCAGCACGTTATATTAATTTGTTTGCGTTGTGGGAAAATGCAGTGCGTTTTATTAATTTGTTTGGGTTAAGAGAAAATGCAGCACGTTTTATTAATTTGTTTGCGTTGTCGGAAAATGCAGTGCGTTTTATTAATTTGTTTGGGTTAAGAGAAAATGCAGCACATTTTATTAATTTGTTTGCGTTGTCGGAAAATGCAGTGCGTTTTATTAATTTGTGTGGGTTAAGAGAAAATGCAGCACGTTTTATTAATTTGTTTGCTTTTCGGAAAATGCAGTGCGTTTTATTAATTTGTTTGGGTTAAGAGAAAATGCAGCAAATTTTATTAATATTTTTGTGTGAATAGAAAATGCAGCACGTTTCATTTGTTTGCGTTGTGTGAAAATGCAGCACGTTTTATTAATTTGTTTGCGTTGTGTGAAAATGCAGCACGTTTTATTAATTTGTTTGCGTTGTGTGAAAATGCAGTGCATTTTATTAATTTGTTTGGGTTAAGAGAAAATGCAGCAAATTTTATTAATATTTTTGTGTGAATAGAAAATGCAGCACGTTTCATTTGTTTGCGTTGTGTGAAAATGCAGCACGTTTTATTAATTTGTTTGCGTTGTGTGAAAATGCAGTGCGTTTTATTAATTTGTTTGCGTTGTGTGAAAATGCAGTGCGTTTTATTAATTTGTTTGCGTTGTGTGAAAATGCAGTGCGTTTTATTAATTTGTTTGCGTTGTGGGTCGATGCAGCACGTTTTTTAAAAATGTGCTTGCATTGTGAGGATTTGATCTTTTGAAGATCTTGATGAGGATGAAGAAGAACGATTGAAGATCTTTTCTCAATTTGTTCCTGTTTTTTTGTTTTGTGATTGCACGTGTTTTCTTAAATTGCTATATGTTAAGCTGTTTCGGCCACTGTAGTAGTGTATTATATTATAAAATAAACTAGAGTATACAGTTTGTATAGTTGCCCTAATTGTAGAAAACTACAATATTGGGTCATTTGTTTATCTTACTATGTAGTTGTTGTGTGACCATAGCAATTATAGAAGCAACACAAAGGATTCATTCAAGTATTTTATTATTTTATGGTAGAAAAACAGCTGTAGTTTACTATAAATTACTATAGTATTTTTTCATGTGGGAATGGATCATTAAGAGCCACATTTATTTTGTTTTGCCTATATATCTGTTTATATATTTTATCTCTCGAATGATAACCATTGACTGCCTAACCACTCACTAAATGAACCACTAATCACCACGGTTTTAGCTTTAGATTTACTAGAGAAAAAAGTCAAGTATTTTTCAATGGATTAAAGGTAAGCAAATTAACAACAATTTGTTACTATCCCTCGAACAAATTGAGCACAAATATTTGTAGGCATAGTGAAAAATTGAGCGTAATAGATCTTATTCTTACTCCAAAGACAGAAATTGTACTTCTATAAAAGACAATAGTACCTCATAAATGGAAATCCATTATGGACAAAGATAGTGCTCATTTGCAGGATACCATGATAAAACGTTGTGTAAATGTTTTCATGTAGTTATGAATGTTACTAATAAGCTTGTAAAATAACAATTCATCCTGTTCTCTTTATAAGAGAATTTGTTACATTGCATAAGTCCACGAGAAAAGCCCTGATGTTGCATGTCTTTTGTTACAGTCTTTAGGCTGGATTAGATGATATATGTGCTGCAGTCTTTTCCGTCTTTTTGTAGCGGCAGATCATTAATTACTGTACAGTACATGCACTGTGCGATCATGCACTCTGCCTTAATGGCATTCAAGTCAGCTTAAATCAGTGTGATACATGAAAATCTATTCCAAAAAAACACTTGTTACACTTGTTACCAATTAAAGCTTCTTTTACGTGTGCTCCTTTGACCGACAGGTATTGTTTTGAGTGGCTAACCCATATAAATTCATGCTAAAAGTCTTGTGCGTTTTCCAGCCATACATATCCATGTGCATAATGACTAAGGCTGATAGTAGGCCAATGAAGCCTTCAGTTAAAGAGTAAGTGCTCTGTATCTTACTGGCTGTCATCAGTGCTCTCGTATACATTCGGTCAAACGAGACAAGATTGTGAAACTGTTATACTGGACTAAAATTTGCCAAGCAAAGGCGTGTACAAAAACTCACTCAGCATACAAAGACTTTAAAAAAAAAAGGAAGAAGAAAAACTCACCCTAAAGATAGAGCTCTAGTGTCTCGTTCTGTGTGTATGTTGACCAGAATAGAAACACCAGAAAAAAATGTGGGACGAGCAGCAGGCTGATGCTGCCACAGCACGGTGGGTCATCCAAATATAACATACTTGCATGCGTAGGATACTGTATTTAAATTCCAAACAGACCTGATTATGTATGACAACTACCAGGCCTGTTAGAGGAGACGTTCGGTGACATTGAAAGATGGATAACAGTTTGGCATAAGCTTTTTCTCTCACAAGCAGCAGGGACAAAAGGTGATGTCAGTGCAAAACTCTAAAGGAACGACAACATCAGCAAAAGGTGGTGCTGGGTGGATGCTCAGAGTGCAGATTCATGATTCCTCGGCATTAATTTGAGGTACTCGGCAACACAGGCACTTAATCGCTATTAATTAAATGCTTGTTTTGACCTCAGTCAAATGCCGTTTGCCTCGCAAATGATGACTTGAGTCTTTTTTCTTAAGTGTTCTGTGATTCATATTCCTTTTTTGTCAGTTCAGTGCATTTCAGTTTGTGTTACCGTAAAGCCTTAAAGGGATGTTCCTTGCAATATTTTTTGCTTCCTTTGAGTAGATAGTGCTTCCAAGGTTTTATAGTCATCCATCTATAAGGTGTTTCTTTTAGCAGCCTTTGGCTAAAACAGCATCCTGTTTGAGGTCTCCCATTGAAACAGCACATTCTGCAAAGGTACTGTTGGTATATGCATAGCATTGAGTATATAAGTAGAACTCTAAATTAAGCAGTTGTCAAACCATAAAACGGAGAGTTTCTAAGTGCATTGTTGTACAGTCATTATTGCTAGTCATGCGAAATATTCCTCAATCCTCATGGAATGCCGTTTTTTCCTGTCTGCCAGTTCCCATTGCTCTTGTCCAGCGAGTAATTGCTTTCATACTTTTCCTCTGAGCTGTTTTTCTGATTTGCGGCAGCCTCAGCAGCGGCATCAATCATGTTTTTTTCACCCTGCTCCGTTTCACGATGGTAGAAATAGTTGAAGTTGGAGACAATCACAGGAACGGGAAGCGCAATGGTCAGCACGCCAGCGATGGCACAGAGGATCCCAACCATCTTTCCCCCCAACGTGATGGGGCACATGTCACCGTAGCCGACTGTTGTCATCGTGACCACAGCCCACCAGAATCCTTCCGGGATGCTCACAAACTGAGTATCAGGTTCGTCTACCTCAGCAAAGTAAATGGCACTGGAGAAGAGGATGACGCCAATGAAGAGGAAGAAAATAAGCAAGCCCAGCTCCCTCATGCTGGCCTTCAGGGTTTGGCCCAGAATCTGGAGGCCCTTGGAATGGCGAGACAGCTTGAAGATCCTGAAGACACGCACTAATCGGATGACACGTAGCGTAGCCAGAGACATGTTCTGGTTGGCGGTGGGGTCCTCTTCCTCTTCTTCTTGAGTGGCCATCAGTTCTGTAATGACGGTTATGAAGTAGGGCATAATGGACACAATGTCAATAACGTTCATGATGTTGCTGAAAAACTCGCTCTTGCTCGGGCACACCACGAAACGTACTCCGAGCTCAAAACAGAACCAAATAATACAGACAGTCTCCACCACAAAGAAGGGGTCAGTAAAGGCAGAGATCTTATGAGGACGAGGACGGGACAGCAGCGTGCCATTGGCATCCCGGGTTAAATTGACAAATGCAGGAACAAATTCGCGTTCGTCACGGAATTCTGGGAGCGTTTCCAGGCAGAAGATGCAAATAGATATAGTGATGACAAAAACAGACACTAAGGCCACGGACCTAGCAGCGCTGGAGCTCTCGGGGTACTCAAAGAGCAGCCAAAATTGCCGGTGGAGCTCACTGGTTGGGAGCTGAGGCTCAGGGTCTTTAATGAAACCTTCGTCTTCCCTGAATTGCTCCATCACCTCATGCCCCAGTTGATAAAACACCATCTCGTCCGCAAACACATCCAATGGCACATTCGCTGGCCTCCGAATCTTTCCTCCGGACTGATAGAAGTACAAGATACCGTCAAAGCTGGGGCGGTTGCGATCAAAAAAATACTCGTTCCTCATGGGGTCAAAGTAGTCAATCCGTTTCATAGGGTCTCCCAGCAAAGTATCTGGGAACTGATTCAAAGTTTTGAGCGTTGTCTCATACATCATCCCTGAGACGTTGATGACCACTTTTTGTTCACCCTCTTGGAATTTCTCCTTTTCAGTGAAATAGTCCTCGCAACAGTCCTTGGATACTTTTCCCAGCAGAGCCTCGTTGGGACTGCCTTCACTGCTCATCAGGACCTTCCAGTTGGAGATCAGGCTGTTGCAGCTGGAGGTTCCCTTCTTGCTGAGTGTTGGTGGGGATGCCGGCGTGTGTCTCCGCTGTCTTCCTCTTTGGGGTGAGTGTGTGGGTGAGTTCATGCCACAGGTGCCCTGGTTTCCTTCCGGGGCATCTGAGGTGGGTGAGGTCGGATATCCCGAGTCACTCGGGTCTCCCAGGTTGATCCCGATGTCGTCCAGGTTCTCAAAGTTGACCAGAGGAACCTCCATGGCCTCCCTCCCCTCCCTGGGGCTGAGCTCGGGCTCCTAACCCAGGATGAAATGACAGACGGGCAGCCAAAAGCACAGGCCCAGCCAGCAAACTGTGCACCGCTGGTGTGAGGAGATCAGGGAAGATTCGGGCTGGTTCTGCAGCAGAGAGCCGGATCCCAAGATACTGTCACCTGATCTGCAGATAAAGACAAAGGGAACAAAACAGTTGTGTTACTGCGTGGAGGGTAAGGTTGCACCTTAGCCAG
The DNA here is from genome assembly GCF_903798145.1 of Danio aesculapii. Taxonomy (NCBI): domain Eukaryota; kingdom Metazoa; phylum Chordata; class Actinopteri; order Cypriniformes; family Danionidae; genus Danio; species Danio aesculapii. Next base: position 51,947,734 of record NC_079440.1, on the reverse strand, counting down.
GCAGGAAACAATTAAAGCAATCTAAAGTAATATAAACTGCACAACAAGGCAAAGAAAAGATTTTATTTTTAAGCTCATCTGCTTCAAGCTAAGAATAAAACCTTGGCTAACACGATGCCTACAACTGCAGAACGTTATAGATTTGGGTTAAAATAGGGTTTTTAATCTTTTAGATGCCACATCACAGACCACTCGGGACATAATTATCCTGGTGTGAGGACTCTTCCTAAAATGTATAAGGTATCTATTTGGTTTCTTATTTAAAGACCCTATACACTGCTCAGGATTTGCTTTAAGTATTTGTGTTTTTTTGTTTTAATATAAAATACAATAAGTCAGATGACACGGTGGTGCATTGGGTAGTGCTGTCGTCTCAAGAAGGTCGCTGGTTCGAGCCCCGGCTGGGTCAGTTGGCATTTTTATGTGGAGTTTGCATGTTCTGGTCATAGATAAATAATAGAAAATGAAATGTTTTATTATTTTGAAACTTATTTATATTCCTTATTGAAAATTTTCACAGTTTGGATATTTTTTGTATTCTTTCTTTCGTTTAATCTAATTTATATTAATTATTTTGTAATAAATTTCATAATTTGATTAGTTTAATTCAGATTTGTTTTTATTTGTTTCTATTTATCCTAATACATTTATTTATTCATTTTCTTTTCAGCTTAGTCCCTTTATTATTCAGGGGTGGCCACAGTGGAATGAACCACCAACTTATCCAGCACATGTTTTACACAGTGGATGTCCTTCCAACTGCAACCCATCATTGGGAAACACCCATACACTCTCATTCACACTCATATACTACGGTCAATTTTAGCTTACCCAATTCACCTGTACCGCTTGTCTTCGGACTTGTGGGGTAAACCGGAGCACCCGGAGGAAACCCACACGAACACAGGGAGAACATGCAAACTTACACACAGAAATGCCAACTGACCCAGCCTGAGCCTCAAACCAGCGACCTTGTTGTGAGGCGATTGTGCTACCCGCTGCGCCACTGCGTCGCCTTTTTTTATTGACTTATTTCAATAATTTATAAGTTATTTTTCTTTTATGTTTATTCTTCAAATATTTCCACACACCCCTAACACTCCCTTTAGGCCCCCTGGGGTCACAAGACCCCAATTTGACAAATCCCTGGACTAAGAGTCTAAATTCATTGCTGTTTCACACATGTACAGTTTGACATGAGGCATTCAAAATTACAATAAAAGTTGAAGTCTTCTTTATTTCCATATTAGTGTTAAGTCATTCACTTCTAGCTAATTAAATCGATGAAATTACAGAAAATGTTTCTTACAGAGATCAACAAAATAAGAAATCAGTCAGCTCTGCTATTTGCAGGTACTTTCAATAACACAATAATTCCTTTCTGATTTTGAATACTGACTTAAATGTACGACTGTTGTGATACTTTATTATCTTTTTATGTTTGATTGGTTTTAGGGTGCTTAAATGATGGCAGGATTTTTATATTTTGAAGGAACTAATCCTGTATGAATATACATTACAGCTAGCAGATTGCATTTAGTCTCTCCTTGAAAACTCCTTGAATGTGTCTAAACAAACATAAATAATGCATTCAAACCGAACACGTTTTCCTGTCCTCTGTCTTCTGCCAAGTGTGCTCGTGAGCTGAGAACTGCACTTTATCATCATTTCTCCCTTATGGCCTGCCGTGTCAACAGACACACTTTAATTCACATCTTCTGTGTTGTAATACAAGTGTTTAAACAGCAGAAGAGCTGTACTTACACTATCGCTTTGCATATGGAATTAACAAAAGTTAATCAAAAAGTAACTATAATTTTAGCTAACAAAGAATAACAGGCACGAAAAGAGCTTTTTAATTTAGTTCAAATTAATTGAGCTCATTAAATGTGTTATTTGAGCTGTAAAATTGGCTCAGTCAACATTTTATTACACTTATCCCATTTACACTGGGATTGCTGTTGAAGGGCAATGAACTTTAGGTTATCTGATGTTATAACCATGCATTTCCTGCAGGTGGAGGTTCAGGTAAGTGTTACATCACTTCCTTATCTGTTTTACTTTAACATATTAACGCGTATAACTGTGTTTAATCATTGTACATTTTCAAAACTTCAGCACTTTGCACACATAATGTTAAAAATTCATCACATATTTAATTAAATTGATGTACATAGCATTTCAACGTATGTGACATTTAGTAGAAAATCTTAATTGGTTTGAAAAATATACTCCAATAATCTTAATTTTATTACTCTGCAAAAATATATGTAGTGTAGTATAATGCCTCATTACATTTTATTTATTATTTATTTTTTTATTGATAACACAATTTACTGACTTTTGCAGCCTAATATATAATTATGAAGATTTGTAATTAACATGCAGGACTTTAAATTAACATTTTGCCATTGTGAGTTACCTGAGAAAATTTACTGGCCCTAAATATATTTTGCCCACCGTGAAACTGAGTGTGAATTTTATTTTGTTAATAATCAGGCACAATTTAGCGAAAAACAAAAAATAATAATAATAGAAGTAAATCATAATATTTTTATGTTATAATTTGTATATATATATATATATGTATATGTATATATGTGTGTGTATGTGTGTATATATATATATGTATATACATATTTTATACATACACACACACACACACACACATATATATATATATATATATATATATATATATATATATATATATATATATATATATATATATATTATTTTTTTTAAAATTGTAATAATATTTAATTAAGGGCAACACAGTGGCTCAGTGGTTAGCACTGCCGGCTCACAGCAAGAAGGTCACTGGTTTGAGTCACAGCTGGGTCAGTTAGTGTTTCTGTGTGGAATTTGCATGTTTGCGTTAAGCTAAATTGTTTGTAGTGCATGTGTGTGAATGAGAGTGTATGGGTGTTTTCCAGTGATGGGTTGCAGCTCGAAGGGCATCCGCTGCGTAAACCATATGCTGGATAAGATGGTGGTTCATTTTGCTGTGGTGACCCCTGATTAATAAAGAGACTAAGCGGAAAAGAAAATCAATGAATTTAATGTTAATATTTTCCTCCCTACGCAGCAGATGCCTTTTCAGCTGCAACCCATCACTGGGAAACACCCATAAACTTATTCACACACATGCACTACGGACAGTTTAGCTTACCCAATTCACCTATAGCACATGTCTTTGGACTTGTGGGGGAAACCGGAGAACCCGGAGGAAACCCAAGCGAACCCGGGGAGAATATGCAAACTCCACACAGAAATTCCGACTGAGGCTCGAACTAGCGACCTTCTTGCTGTGAGACGTCATTGCTACCCACTGCCCCATCGCGCCTCCCTAATTATAAATTAATTAAATAATAATATTTAATTTTACAATAAAAATGTCAAAATCTAATATTTATGATTGTGTTTTGTCTCTTTGATTTCAAATATTATACCATAGAGCTTTAATTTTGGCCACAGGGAAGCTTTTTTGTAATGTTTGTCTAATGTTGACAGCACGTTTGTTCATTATTTTCTTTATCAATCTAGGTAGACGTTTGACACATGTTGCATGTACGTGCACACTTCTCAAACTCGCAGGACTTGTAGAGAGTTTGTGTGGATCATTTAATGCAAAACCGAGCTGCTGCGAAACACTGAAAACTCTTCAATCAAGAGCTGCTCATGGTACTGCGCAATAGATGACATATTTATGTATGTATTTATTTACTGATGGTGAGTAAATTACGTTTTTTTTTTTTCTTAATTTTTTTTCAGTGAGCTATCCTTTTAAAATTATTTATGCATATTCAGGCTCATCTGCTTGCTTCTATACAGTATGCATGCATATTTATGTGTTTTTGTATGCATAATAGCAATTATTGTACACAAAAACATTTTATTCTGATTAAGAATTGTTATTCATTCATTCATTTTCCTTCAGCTTAGTCCCTTTATTCATCAGGGGTTGCCACAGCGGAATGATCTGCCAACTTATCCAGCATATGTTTTACACAGCAGATGCCCTTCCAGCTGGGAACATGGGGAGAACATGCAAACTCCACACAGAAATGCTAACTGACCCAGCCGGGACTCGAACCAGTGACCTTTTTGCTGTGAGGTGACAGTGCTAACCACTGAGCCACAGTGAATTGTTAGAATCAATTAAAATAAATTTATCAGTCAAAAAGCACTGTAAAATGGAAACACTATTTATTCGACCTACGGTTGATCCAACCCTTTATGAGCTTCTTTATTTATTATATAAACAAAAGGAGATTTTTTGAAGAATGCTGAAAAGCGGTAACCATTGACATCCATATTACACTGTAAAAAGATCCATAAATTAGCTGTTTTTAACAGAATTTTATGATTCATGTTTTTTCTTCCATTTATTCATGCTTTTGAGTTACATTATGGGACCTTAATTTGTCCTCCAACAACTTTTGATGTTGAAAAGTTTGACAAAGTGTTTTTATTGAAATTTTATGTACTTTGAAGGGAGATATTGTCTGGTTTGGGGTTATAAATTATGGTACAATAAACTGGTTATAAACTGCCAGTACTTTTTCCTGTTATTTTACCAGATTTAATTCTCTATACAGCATGTTATTTCTTATACAATATATTGTTTTAAACTACTAAATTGTCAATAAAAGTCACTTTGCATAATTGCATAATTTATAACTGCATAATTGCATATGATTGCATAATAACTGCATAATTTAATTTTCAACATCAGAATTCGACAGAGCAGAGGTAAATGTCCCATAATGCAATTCATAACCATAATCTTTTTTTAAAAATATAAATTACAAATTATTGTGAAAAATTAGTGAATATTATAATGAAAATAAAGTGAAATATATATATTTTTCACTGTCTAAGAAAAACAAACCCAATGGAAGTGAATGGTTAACGGTTTAAAATAAATTATTTTGTGTTGAACAAGAAAAAACAATCTCAATCCCAATCTCAACAACTAGTAAACCAATAGTAAACAATGACAGAACTTCACAGTTTTGGGTGAACCATTCCTTTAATTTTAGTCTCCTATAATATGAGTTATAGTAAATGTACACGTGTTTAATATCCCCATACGACGCACTGTATTTCCGATCTGACTAAATGAGCTTTTAGGATTCCAGGGCTGTTCATAAGTCAAAGGTGCAGGTCAAAGGTGGAGTCGGGGCCTCTTATCTACAGCGTTCCATTTTCCAGCGAGTTTAATGGAGACGGGTAACCATAACCTGAACAGAGGATTTAAAGAGCTACCCCTGGTACCACTTGACACCATCGAGCCCACAGCCGCCGAAGAGAAAAGCTTCTGGCTCCATGACAGCGTGTGTGGCTGCACTGGAAGGTAACGCACACCTCTCACCTTCGCTCCGCGTTATATTCCATTGACCCTATTAGTATACAGCAGGGCCTATCTTTTCCATTGTTGCATGGGTGGGTTACACGGGCGTTCAGTTTCATCTGGCCACATTTTTACGCCATTAGCAAGATGCATCTAGTTCGTGTGGCAGCAAGTGCATGTCTGTTGTGCTGCCGTTTAGTTTTGTAGGGAAAGTTTTTGAGCAGGGGTTATGGTTGAATTACAACATCATAGTGCTATATTGTTATATATTGAGATAGAGTGCTCAGCATCAAGATTTTTATTCATTATTATGTATTTTGGTGCATTTAAACAAAACAGGTTTATTAAATTATATATTTATTAAAACAGTATTTTAGTCACCGAACATCTTTAGAAACAGAAATATAATAGATTTAAATGCGAAATATTGGCAAAAATATTACAAACTACAAAATTTCTATACATTTTTATACTTTTTTGTTTCTTTTGTTCTTTTTAAATGTTTTATTTAATTTTCCTAACTTAAATTTGTGTGTACTCATTTTTAAACCATTATTTTGTTAAATTAGCTCCAGATTTGACTTCATCATTGACTAATCTAATATATATATACACAAATATAATATTGTAAAGCATCCTATAGACAGTATTAATCTAATGAGAGATTTGTGAGGGGTGTACTCCTATATGTTGAGCACTATATAGTACAGTATTTGAATACACTCTAAAAAATGCTGTGTGATTTTAACCCAATTCTGGGTGTAATACAGAATGAACCAACTGCTGGGTAAATTTTTTGAATTAAAATAATAGGGCCAAATATAAGCCAATGTTTGGGTTAGTCCAGTTTTAGCCAAAGTGGGTTTAAATAGCATTTCTTAGAGTGTTTGGGTTGATTATGGGTTAAATAAGCATCAAAACAACTTTTATTTTTGTTTTAGAATGTTTTCTGTTTAATTGGGTTTTTAATGAACAAAAAAGAAAGACGGTCACAAAAGATGATTTACTCAAGGCATTAAATAACATGTAATTTGGTGTAAGAGTAGGCCAAAAATGTTGTCAGACGCACTTAGATGAAAGGGATAGTTCACCCAAAAATTAAAATTCTGTCACCATTTACTCACCATTCACTTTTTCCAAACAACACAAAAGAAGATATTTAAAAAAATGGATACCGGTAACTATTAATTAACCATCAAAGTATTTGTTTTTCCTACTATGGATGTCAATAGTTACCAGTTTATAACATTCTTCAAAATATGTTCTTTTATGTTCAACAGAATAATGAAACTTTGGAACCAATTGAGGGTGAGTAAATAGTGAGTAAATGTTCATTTTTGGATGAACTCTCCCTTTAAGTATAATTTGATGACATTAAAAGGGGCAGCACGGTGACACAGTGGGTAGCACAATCGCCTCACAGCAAGAAGTTTGCTGGTTCGAGCCCCGGTTTTGTCAGTTGGCATTTCTGTGTGGAGTTTGCATGTTCTCCTCGTGTTGGCATGGATTTCCTCTGGGTGCTCCGGTTTCCGCCACAGTTCAAAGACATGCCGTAGTGTATGTGTGTGAAAGAGTGTGTATGGGTGTTTTCCAGTGTTGGGTTGCAGCTGGAAGAGCATCTGCTGCGTAAAACATATGCTGGATAAGTTGGTTGGTAGGTTTATTCTGCTGTGGCGACCCCTGATTAACAAAGGGACTAAGCCGAAAAGAAAATGAATGAATGAATGATTAAAAGACTTAATACTAATTAATTGTCATTACATTTGCTATTATTCAAAGCACTAGGTTCAACACAAAAGAAGAGATTTTGATGAATGTTGGAAATCGGTAACCATTAATTAACCATCAAAGTATTTTCCTGCTATTGGTGTCAATGGTTACTGGTTTGAGTAAATAGTGGGTAAATGTTTATTTTTGGGTGAACTATACCTTTAAATATTGTTTGACGACATATTAAAAGACTTGATACTAATTAATGGTCATTACATTTGCTGCTATTATTCAAAGCACTAGGTTCAACACAAAAGAAGATATTTTGTAGAATGCTGGAAACCTGTAACCATTGACTTCCATAGTACTTGTTTTCCTACTATAGATGTCAATGCTTACCAGTTTCTAACATTCTTCAAAATATCTTCTTTTATGTTCAATGGAATAATGAAACTTTGGAACCACTTGAGAGTGAGTAAATGTTCATTTTTGGCTGAACTATCCATTTAAATATCATTTGATGACGTATTAAACGACTTAATACTAACTAATTGTCATTACATTTGCTGCTATTATTCAAAGCACTAGGTTTTACTTATCATTTCAATTTAAAATCCAGTAAAATTGTAGTATTATCATTTATTATTTTATAAATATAAGACATACAGATCAGAATAAATATTTTGGTATATTTTTTACATACAAATGTTATGTGGAGTAATGATGTAGCATGATTTTACAAATATTTTAATTTATTGTTTGCAAAGGTTATTGGAAACACTGATGTAGACACTTGTGTTTAACATGCCTTTGTTATATAAAATCACTTTTGTATATATATTTAAATTCAATCCCATCCATGTTTATTTCTATAGCGCTTTTACAGTGTAGATTGTGTCAAAGCAGCTTCACATAGAAGTTCTAGTACATTGAAACTGTGTCAGTCCAGTTTTCAGAATTTAAGTTCAGTATAGTTCAGTTCAGTGTAGTTAAATTTCACTGCTGGAAGTACAAAACAGTGAAGAGCAATAAACATTGGATGCTTTGTATGTAACCCATGCACATATCTTAAAGGTGCAGCGTCCCCAAAATAATAATTTTGGTTCAAACATTTATGCATTCATTTCAGAAGAAGTGCTTTATATCTGTGTTTTTCATAGTCCAGTGTTTGGACTCCATGGAAAACTTAAAAGCTAAAGAAAAAAACATTTGGACCAACAGGAGGGTAAATAAATAAACACACACTTCATTTTTAAATGAACAATCCCTTAAATGTATGTTTATTTTTACCCATTTTGCATCTTAAGTGTGCTCTGCTGCCTTTATTTTCCTAGTTTGCTCTTCTCAGAGAGACTTACACAGTTACACAGTTGTAATATTTCGCACTGCCTTTGTTAACCGTATCCCATGCACCCTGCACCTTTTCTTTATTCATTATTTATTGCACTTCTTTATATTTATTTATTTCCTACATTATTCAACTGTAACGGCAACGACCTTGTGGAAGGAAAGGAAACTAATCTCATTATACCTTTTCAGTGACAATAAGAAGGTTGACATAGATCTGTCAGTCTATCTATACAGTATACTGTAAAAATGCAAAGTATATACACTATAAAAAATATATGATCAATCAAAACTGGTGTGTAAAAAGTGTGTAATTAGTTACAAAACAACTAGTTACTGTAATGAAATGACTTTTTCAGCTAAAAAGTAAAGTAAGGGATTACTTTTCATTTGTAGGTATTTTTATTACAGTTACGGATTATGTACTTGCTTAAATATGATGCGTAAATTCAACAGTTGTATATAAATTATTTCGGAGAAGCAGAGTTATATACACTGGTATATACAAGTGATATTTAACAGTATTTCCTATAGTTTTTTAATTTATCTAAAACCATTTTAAGATCAATATTATTAGCCTCCTTAAGCAATATTTGTTTTCGATACTACCACTGTTATACAATGACTTGCATAGTTAACCTAATGGGCCTAATTAACCTGGTTAAGCCATTAAATTTCACTTTAAGCTGAATACTAGTATCTTGAAAAATATCTAGTAAAATATTATGTACCGTCATCAAGAGAAAGATAAAAGAAATCAGTTATTAGAAATTAGTTATTAAAATGATTAGGTTTAGATACAGTTGCAGATTCAGAATTATTAGCCCCCATTAGATTTTTTTTTTCTTTTTAAAATATTTCCCAAATGATGTTTAACAGAGCAAAGAAATTTCCACAGTATGTCTGATACTATTTTTTCTTCTGGAGAAAGTCTTTCTGTTTTATTTTGGCTAGAATAAAAGCAGTTTTTAATTTTTTATGAACCATTTTAAGGTCAATATTATTAGCCCCTTTAAGCTATATTTTTTTTCGATAGTCTTCAGAACAAACCATCATTATACAATAACTTGCCTAATTACCCTAACCTGCCTAGTTAACCTTATTAACCTAGTTAAGCCTTTAAATGTCACTTTAAGCTGTATAAAAGTGTCTTGAAAAATATCTAGTCATATATTATTTACTGTCATCATGACAAAGATAAAATAAATCAGTTAATAATAATGAGATATTAAAACTATTATGTTTAGAAATGTGTTGAAAAAAAAATCTTTTCTCCGTTAAACAGAAGTTGGGGAAAAAAATAAACAGGTGGGCCAGTAATTCTGACTTTAACTGTATGTGTTGAAAAAAAATCTTCTTTCCGCTAAACGGAACTTAAGGAAAAATATAAATTAATTAAAATTTAACAGGAGGGCTAATAATTCTGACTTCGTCTGTATATATTGCAGAATATACCTATTTTTTAAATTAAAGAACATTAATCTTTTATCACAATAACTGCATATGCTAGAGAAAAAAAACTGAAAAATGAGTTCATGACATTAATAGCTATAAAGTTCAGATATAAGATATAATCAGATATAAATTCAGAAAAGTAAATTACCCATTGCTAATGACAACATATATTTTATTAATTCATTCATTTTCTTTTCAGCTCATTCCCATTATTAAGCTGGGGTCGCCACAGCAGAATGAACCGCCAACTTATCCAGCATATGTTTTACGCAGCGGATGCCCTTACAGCTGCAACCCATCACTGGGAAACACCCATACAGACTCATTCACACACATACACTACGGGCAATTTAGCTTACCCAATTCACCTAAAGCGCATGTGTTTGGATTTGTGGGAGAAACCGGAGCACCCAGAGAAAACCCACGCCAACTCTGGGAGAACATGCAAACTCCACACAGAAATGCCAACTGACCCAGCCGAGGCTCGAACCAGCAACCTTCTTGCTGTGTGGCGATTGTGTTACCCACTGTGCCACCATGATGCCCCAGATATGTTAATTAGAACTTAAATTAAATTACAACTTAATAAAACTGTTAATCATGTTCCTAACTGGTTTTTTTTACATTATGCATATGTCAGTTTCATGTATAATGACTGATAAGGCTAATTTGATTTAATTTAAACATGTAAGGCAGTGGTTTTGTTCTACAGGGTACTGTGTAATCAGCAATTTTTTTCCTCTTTTCAGAGATCCATATTCGAGGTTACAGTTCAGTTATGAAGCGAGGGAAGGTGGAGAAAGGTTACAAGTGACTGAAGCGTCCGTCCTTATCCGGCAATGCTTAGTCTGGGGAAAATGCTGAAGATGTGAAAATGCACCACGGACAGAGATGACATCTTTATCCTTCAGTGTATATGTGTGTGTGTGTGTGTGTGTGTGCGCACCGTTGTGTGTCTAGAAGATCGATCGCCAATGTGTGGGAAAGTTTCCCTGCAGCATCACAGGTACAAACCCATTGTTTTGTATGGTGCACCTCTGGGGCAGGTCACATGTAACACGTGTATATATACAGTGCTCAGCATAATTGGATATAGCCCATTTTGAATTTTTTTTTATCCATTTCTCAGTGAATATAGGCAATTTATTTTGTTGCATTTAAGCAAAACTGATTTATTAAACAGATATATTCATTAAAATAATATTTTAGTCACTAAACATATTTAGAAATGGAAAGATAAAACAATTAAATTCAAACAAAATATTCCCCAAAAAATTACAACTTACAAAATTTCAACAAAATATTTTTAACATTTTATTTAATATTTTTCTATAACATATAAATTATCATAAGTTATTTTGTTAGATAAGCTCCAGATCTGACTTCAGTACTGACTAATCTAATGTATATGCACAAATATAATATTGTATAGCTTCTTAATAAAAATATAAATTTAAATTATACATTTGTGAGAGGTGTACTTATATATGCTGAGCACTATATATATATGTAGTATTGTGCTATATGCTGCATACATGTATGAAAACATGGTTTTGTATATCCAGTTTGTGATGACTGGCTAATCACAAATATATTATTACGCTGCCACTGTTTTTACTTTTAACTTAAAGGGACAGTTCCTTCCAAAACATTTTTACTTTGCCCCAATCCTTAAAGGCATAGTTCACCCCTCAAAAAGAAAGTCCTGTCATTGGATATGTTGGAAACGGGTAACTATTGACATCAACAGTATAGTAGGAAAAACAAATACTATGAAGGTCAATGGATACCAGTTTCCAGCATTCTTCAAAGTATCTTCTTTTGTGTTCAACAGAACAATAAACTCAGACTGATCAGCTGAGCAAATGATGACAGTCTTTTATTTTTGGGCAAACTGTCCCTTTAAAACAACTAGGTTTCACCCTTTTGTCATGACTTAAAATCAGTAAATTTTAGTTTGATCACATATTCTTTTTAAGTATATATTTAAAAATGAATAAATATAAGCAATATTTTTTTCTATTGGCTACAGAATAAACCATCATTATACAATGACTTGCCCAGTTAACCAAATTAACCTAGTTAAGCCTTTAAATGTCACTTTAAGCTGAATACTAGTGTCTTGAAAAATATCTAGTAAAATATTACGTACCGTCATCAAGAGAAAGATAAAAGAAATCAGTTATTAGAAATTAATAATTCTGACTTCATCTGTATATATTGCAGAATTTACCTATTTTAAACTAAAGAACATTTATCATTTATCAAGACAATTGGGTATAGTAGGAAAAACAAATACTATGAAGGTCAATGGTTACCAGTTTCCAACAAAATATCTTCAAAATATCCTCTTTTGTGTTCAGTAGAACAATAAACTCAGACTGGTTTGCTGAGTAAATGATAACCGAATGTTCATGTTTGGGCAAACTGTGTCTTTAAAACATCTAAGTTTTACCTTTTTGTCATGTTTTAAAATCAGTAAATCTTTGTTTGATTGCTTATTCCTTTAAAGTATATATTTAAATAAGAAAAAGTATATTTTTACCTTAATATTGCAAATTTTCATTATTCTGTGAAACACGAGATATTTTGAAGAATGTCTTTTGCTCAAATATGAGATTTATTTTCTATTTTCTTACAGCTTCCTTACAGTGAGTAAATGATGACAGAATTATTATGTTTAAGCGAACTGTCCCTTTAAGATGAACATTTGCACGTTAGACTTTCTGTGCTTAACTAAAACAAATGACTTAATAAAGGCTCTATTCTTTTAAAAAAGAAACTGAAATTGTATATATACACATAAATAAGTTTTATTTATTTATCTAAATACAAATATTTCAATTCACCAATATAAACATTAGAATCCATCAAACTCAATTCATATCCTTATCCATATCTCAAAATAAACATCAAACCAAAAATTTAACTATTTCTCTTCTTATACTAACTCCTCAGTTCTTAAAACATGATATACAACCAGACCTGACAGCACATGATACATAAAATAACAAAGCTAGACAGAAAAAAATGCACAACAACAACAACATACACAGTATTTCCTCTTTTAAACTTCTCCAGCAGCTCCATTCACATCCATCATATCTACCCAAACTCCTACTAGCCACTATATCCTTTTAAAAGCTCCTTCCGGTGGACAAACCAACACATTTAAGACCAACAAACACACAATCGCTCAAAGTAAAAAAAAAAAACCCACCAGGGGAGATCCGAGTGTCCGGACGGTCCTTCAGTGAGTGTGTATGATCCAGGATGATCGCCTCTCTTTCCTCGCTCCTCGTCTCAGCCTGCATTACAATCAGATTTCTGCACACCCTTGTGTTCTGTTTAAGCTCTCTCTCTTTCAGTAATCTTATGCCTCCTGAGTAACTTGAGACCCACGGCTGCCATCAGGGAGATGCACGCACTCACACACACATATACACACACACACACACACCTTACCTTTCGCATCTGGCTTGGCTTTAAACCCTAGAGCAGGTTCTCCTTTCTGTGTGCATGTCTCTCACTTTCTGTGTGTCTGTTTTTGGGGTGTTGGGGTGTCAGGAGGACCCCACAGCACTGGGGCTGGAGAAAGCTCTGCGGGACCAACAGCGCTGAGTACAGGACGGCAGGACCTGAGAGCTCTTGCAGAGTAAGCAAACAGAGCAACATCTCCACGCACACACATAAACACACACTCACACACACACACTTACTCTCGCTCGCAAATTACGGCGCATAGACATATGCAGTTACACACACTGTAAAGCTATGTTTGGAGAAGAATACTGCACTGTTATTACTATTATTAGTGCTGAGCAAAGTCATGCTATTCAGAGAGTACTTGGAAGACCAACTTTAAGTGTTGAATTGCAGTCATTCCTGAAAATTATTCTGTGATTAGGTAAATACTGCAGAAAAAAACAAACTTTTTAAAATGTAGCATTAAATAATTAAGTTCACGCAAGAATAAAAATATGAAAATTAAATTGTACACTACCTGACAAAAGTCTTTAGGAACAAAAAATAATATATTCACTTCTAGTGGATCATTTGGTATCAGAAGTGGCTTATATGAAAGGCAAAGGCCTCTAGATTACGCATATTTTACCAAAATAAAAGATGATCATGCCTTGATTTTTAATTATTTAATTAGGACAGTAAGGTCTGACTTTGCTTAAACAAAAGTCTTGTCACTTAACAGAAATAATGTACAGTATAGAATATAAAGTCATGGTGCAGTGGAAACAGAATTAATATAGTGTATGACTGCCATGAGCTTGGAGGACTGCATCCATAAATCTCTGCAATGACTCAAATATCTTATTAATAGTCATCAGGAATGGCAAAGAAAGCATTCTTGCAGGACTCCCAGAGTTCATCAAGATCCATTGGATTCATCTTCAATCCCTTCTCCTCCGTCTTATCCTAGACATACTCAATATTGTTCAAGTCTGGTGATTGGGCTGGCCAATCCTGGAGCACCTTGACCTTCTCTGCTTTCAGGAACTTTGATGTGGAGGCTGAAGTATGAGAAGGAGCGCTATCCTGCTGAAGAATTTGCCCTCTCCTGTGGTTTGTAATGTAATGGGCAGCACAAATGTCTTGACACCTCAGGCTGTTGATGTTGCCATCCACTCTGCAGATCTCTTGCACGCCCCCATACTGAATGTAACCACAAACCATGATTTTTCCTTCACCAAACTTGACTAATTCTGTGAGAATCTTGGGTCCATGTGGGTTACAATAGGTCTTCTGCAGTATTTGTGGTGATTGAGATGCAGTTCATCAGATGATTCATCAGAAAAATCTACCTTCTGCCACTTTTCCAAATGATCAACTAGAAGTCAAGTTATTATTTGTTGCTCTTACAACTGGGATCGACGACAAGATTTTTGTCAGGGAGTGAATATTAGAACTCAATTCAAGCTTGTAGAACTTAAAGCTTGAGCTCGTTATTGGTTTATTTTATTATTAGGTTTGTGAAAGTATTACAATTAGGAAAACCTTTAGATATCCAATGGGTTCCAATCGTACACAGACAAATTTTGCATTGTATTTAAGTTGTATTTACATGGTTTTATTGGGGTTTTGGTTGTCAGTTATTATAGGAGCCTACAGTTTTATGATTTCTGTATTCTGAAGTAATACATTCATATTCAAAATAATAATAATTAAAAAAATAACATTGGCTGTTAGTGACGTTGTGGAAGTATTGATTATAATAACAAATCTAAGGTCTTGTTTACTAAAATGTTTTAGGCAAATCCTTCACTTTAGAAGTTTGGATTATTTCAGTGTTAATACATTCATTAATTTTTCTTCAGTTTAGTCTCTATTTTAAAGGTTGCCACAGCGAAATGAACCGCCAACCATTGCAGAATATGTTTTATGCAGCGGGTGCTCTTTCAGCTGCAACCTAGTATTTAGTTTACCAAATTCACCTATAGCGCATGTCTTTGGACTGTGGGGGAAACCGGAGCACCCAGAGGAAACCCACGCCAACACAAGGAAAACATGCAAACTCCACGCAGAAATGCCAACTGGCCCAGACTAGAACCAGTGACCTTCTTTCTGTGAAGCGACAGTGCTAACCACTGTGCCACCCTCAGAGATACAAAAACAATTGCAAACAAAAAGAAAGAACAATTTTTCTAGTGGGAAGTAAACTGCCAAAGACTATGTGAAATTTACTTGACAAATGTTACTTTGAAATAACTTAAACAAATTTCAATGAATTGCATGTATTAAATGTACACCAGTGCAAAAAAACTTGCAAAACAAATATTAAGTACATTTTATATTTAGCTTTTTTGTGTGTGTAGTACTTGACTTTGAACTTCCAACTTCGAATTACCAGTTTTACAGCAAGACCAATCACTATCAACAATGATGTTAATGATAAACATTGACTAGTTTGTATCTTTGTTTGATATTTGTTGAGAAATCATTTGGGAATATCACATCTGGCCTTGAAAATAACGCACTGTAATGCAGTACGCTTTGATTTTCCATTTTTTTATGGAGGCCGAGATTGCGCTGCAATTGAAGAAAAAACATGCTATTACAAAAAATGCCAGCAAATCGAGAAAAGATCTTCATCGATTATTAATTGCCTACCTGCTGCAAATCCTTACAATGCAAACATATAAAAAATTGTGCTGCATTTTCTCAAAATGCAAATAAATTTAATAAAACATGCTGGATTTTCTCACAACGCAAACAATTTATGAAAACGCACTTCATTTTCTCACAACACGAACAAGTTACGAAAACGCACTTCATTTTCTAACAATGCAAACAAGTTACAGATACGCATTGCATTTTCTCACAACACTTTCAAATAGTATGGAACACAGCGGAAATGTTTCAAGAAGAGCCTAAAACGTTTCGTACCTGCTATTAAGGTTATGTTTATTTAGGCTAATAAAGTACAAAAGATGTCATTGTCTTTTTTTTGTGAGAAAATGCAGCGTTTTCGTAAATTGTTTGCGTTGTGAGAAAATGCAGTGTTTTCGTAAATTGATTGCGTTGTGAGAAAATGCAGCGTTTTCGTAAATGGTTTGCGTTGTGTCAACATGCAGCGCATTTTAATTTGTTTGTTTTTTAAATATGTTTGCATTGTGAGGATTGGCTGCATGTGAAGATGTTTTTTGCATGTGTTTTCTTAGCTTTTCTTGTAGCACGTTAAGCTCTCTCAGTCAGTTTAATTTCCAGTGTAATGACGAAAATGGATGATTATGTGACTTATTATAAGTCACTACCATTTAAAAGTTGTAGATCTGAACTATGTTGGTTATTTCCACCAAAGCTGCATTTATTTGTTCAAAAATACTATCAAACAGTGCAGTTGTGAAATATTATCAAGTCGTCAGTGTCACACGATCCCTTTTTATAATCAATATTACAATTGTGCCTAGTATTTTATTGTGAAAACAATGCTATTTTCCTTTGATGAATAAACAATTCTAAATCCAACATCAGTTTAATGCATGCTTGGTAAATAGAAGTAATAATTTCTGTCATAATAATGCAAAACTTTTGTGTAAAATTGGATTAAAAATGCTGAATTAAAGCAGTACGAGGTAATACAATGCATGTGACATAGTTTGATGACTGTTGACTGTAGATTAAAGCAAATTGTAATAGGTACTATAAAGTAAAATGTGCTGTGTTCATCAACTCTGTTCTTATCATTGCATTTTGTTTTATTTTTAGTGTTCAGGACAACAGACAGACATACACACACACATATAGATTTGTATAATGCACACATCACATATGTTCCGGCCTCTTTCCATTATATCAGCTCGGGGGACCTGAATCGGCATCACTGTCAAAACTCATAAGCGCACGAATTTACACACACTTTATTTCACATAGAAACACACACAAATCACATCACATACATCTCAGGCTCCTTCTTACCCCATCAGCTCAGGGGACCTGACTCTGCACCCGGTATCGCTGTCAAATACACACACACACACACACACACACACACACACACACACACACACACACACACACACACACAAACATCTGCAGCAGTGCTCAGCAGCGATTCAGCTACACAGCGAGTGCAGTCCAGAACTTTAAACTGCTTATACAGGAGATCCAGTGTAATTCTGTTCAGGGTCCAGAGGCAGAAGTGAAAGGGCCATTCATCAAGTCTTCTTTTAGCCTCTTGCTGATGTCTGGCAACTGCAAATGAGACATATAAAAGGATAGAATGTATCTAAGGGCTGCAGGACACTGGTTCCGGACAATCTGCATGTCTCTATAAATGTTCGGCAGGGCCTGAGTAAGGGTTTTGAGTAGGACGCAAAAGTGCTGAAACACTCCACTGTGAAACTCAAACAGAAGGTGAGCAGAAGTTGAATGTCACCCAATTATTGATTGACGGAGGGCCGAGAGACATTGGTGGCCTAAGTGTTCACTGTATCAGTTGATTGGATATGTGCTAACCCATCATACTTTGAGTAATGTGAATTCATGTCACGCTTTAGTTTCAGGGGTGACACCAACACGGATCGTTCATGGACTGTCTGAAGCGTGAAACATGCATGTTGGATGATGTTTCGCAGTTTACAAGAGATTGGGTGCACAGGTATTTATTGCATTGTTTTTGTCGGGTTTACTAAGGTATGTAACTGGGAACTACTGTGTGGGTTAATTAGTTACCTAGCTGATGTTTTGTGACATGAGTTTTAACATTTTAAAATGGCATGTAAAAAATTAAACAGTTTTTACTAAATTTATGAAAAAAAATGCAACATTTAGGGCTCTATTTTAACGAACTAGGTGCAACGTCTAAAGCACATGATGCAAAAGCATTAAGGGCGTGTCTGAATCCACTTTTAAGGATGGAAAAAATACGGTTTGCGCCACGGCGCATGGTCTACAGGGTTGTGCTTATTCTCTTAATGAGTTATAAGTGTGTTTTGAGCACAAAGTGCATTAAACCAATCAGAGTCTCATCTCCCATCCCCTTTAAGAGTCAGTTACGTTGCGCCTTTGTGCATTTGCTATTTAAATGACAGATTTTGTAAAAGAAAAGCTGAATGCTTTACTAGCGAAAAAACTGTTCAGCAGACCATCTGCAGCGTGAGGATAAAGAATGAGCCTTCTCCATTTGGCCTCTTTACTTTCTTTTTACTTTTACTCCTTTACTTTCGTGGATAAGGAAACAGTGTTGTACGCACTCCACTGAAGACATCCATTAGCCTACATATTTAATTTTGTTTGTTAAGCGCAAAGTTTTGGTTAAAACTATTTCTAAATTCAGTTTTAATTTGTAGCAAATGAATAAATGAACAATAATAATAAAGTGTGGTCAAAAAACAGAGTTATATCCAAACACTCGTCCTTTTCTTATGCCCCATATGGTCCAAAACCTGGCATGTAGACAAATCTAAGCTTGTTTTATAAAAACAAATATAAATATGGGGTGTCACGGTGGCGCAGTGTGAAGCACAATCGCCTCACAGCAAGAAGGTGTCTGGTTCGAGCTCCGGTTGGGTCAGTTTGCATTTCTGCGTGGAGTTTGCATGTTCTCCCCGTGTTTGCGTGGGTTTCCTCCGGGTGCTCCAGTTTCCTCCACAGTCCAAAAACAATTCTTTTTCATTTGTAAAGAGATTTGCTTATTGCTCTACATACTGTGTGTATTAAGCAATGTGTAAGCGTTTAAGGCGCACAACTAACGCGCTCTGCGCTGGACTTTAGACCAGCTTTCAGCTGATCAATTGTGCAGTCTATTTTAGTTCCTCAAAATAACCACGTGCCAACAATGCACCTTAACACATCTCTATTTTAGACCAGCACACCCACCAGTCCACAAAATGGTGCAAATGGATTTGCTATTTAAACAACGAGGCGCAAAACGGGAAAATTAGGGTTGTGCTGGTCTGAAAATAGCAGCAAATCAATCAAGTAAGTTAAGTGGAGTCAGTTGAGTAATTTGAATTCATATGAGAAAAGTCATTTCAGTTGAATTCAGTCAAGTCAAATTTGGATAAGTAATTTGAGCTGAATCAAGTCAATTTGAGTTTTTAGATTGAGTTATTTGAGTTGAGTAAGTTGAGTCATATGAGTTGAGTAATTTGAGTTGAGTCAGCCAAGTTGAGTCATTTGAAGAGAGTAATTTCAGTTCATTCATTCATTCATTCATTCATTCATTCATTCATTCATTCATTCATTCATTCATTCATTCATTTTCTTTTCGGCTTAGTGCCTTTATTATTCCTGGGTCGCCACAGCGTAATGAACCACCAACTTATCCAGCATATGTTTTATGCAGTGGATGCCGTTCCAGCTGCAACCCATCCCTGGGAAACACCCATACACTCTCATTCACACACATACATTATGGACAATTTAGCTTGTTTAATTCACCTAAAGCGCATGTCTTTGGACTGTGGGTGAAACCGGAGCACCCGGAGGAAACCCACGCGAACACGGGGAGAGAATGCAAACTCCACACAGAAATGCCAACTGACCCAGCCGAGGCTTGAACCAGCGACTCAGTTGAGTCCAGTCAAGTCAAATACGGATGAGTAATTTGAGTTGAATAAAGTCAATTTGAGTTTTTAGATTAGAGTTATTTGAGTCGAGTAAGTTGAGTCATGTAAGTTGAGTCATTTGAAAAAAGTAATTTCAGTTCAGTCAAGTTGAATTCAGATGAGTCATTTGAGCTGAATCAAGTCAGTTGGGATGAGGTAAGTTGAGTCAAGTCAGTTGAGTTTCTTAGAGATATTTGATTAAACTAAGTTGAATAATCTGAGCTGAGTTGATTCAGTTAGGTTTATTTGAGTTATTGGAGTCATTTGAAATAAGTAATTTCAGTCAAGTCAGAGTTTTTTTGAGTCCAGTCAAGTCAGTTAAGATGAATTCGAATAAGTCCTTTGAGCTGATGAAGTAATTTGAGATGAGGAAAGTTAAGTCATCTGAGCTGAGTTGGTTTGAGTTATTTGTGTTGAGTCAGTTTAGTTATTTAATTTGAGTCAGCTTAGTTAACTTAGAGTCAAGTCAGTTGAATCAGGTAAGTTGATTTGAGTTGAACCATTTCAGTCAAGTCAGTTGATTTAGCTGAGTTGTGCTGAGTTATTTGATCCAAATTAGATCTGTTGATTTTAATTAATTGAATCTAGTCAATTTAGTAATCTTTAAGATGAGTCAAGTCAGTTGATTTGAGCTGAGTTAATTGAGTCCAGTCAGTTTAGTCATTTCAGTTGTTTCGAGTCATTTGAGCTGAGTCAGGTCCATTAAGTTAATTTGAATTATTGGAGCCAAGTCAGTTGAGTTGAGTCATTTGAATGGCGTCATTTCAGTTCAGTTAAGTTGAATCCAGATGAGTAATTTGAGCTTAATCAAGTCAGTTGAGATGAGGTAAGTTGAGTCAAATCTGCTGAGTTGCTTTGAGCTTTTTGAGTCAAATAGGTTGAGTCATATGACCTGAGTCAATTTAGTTAAGTTAATTTGAGTTATTGAAGTAATTTGAAGTGACTCTGCATGAGTCCCTTGAGCTGAATTACATAATTTGAGATGAGATAAGTTAAGCTAAGTCAGCTAAGTTAAGTTAACTTGGAGTCAAGTCAGTTGAATCGGGTAAGTTGATTTGAGTCATTCCAGTCAAGTTTGTTGAGCCATTTGAGTTGTGTTATTTCAGCTTAGATGAGCAGAGTCATTTGAGGCCAGTTAAGTCAGCTGATTTCAGTTAATTGAGTCTAGTCGGTTTCGCAATTTAAGTTGAGTCAAGTCATTTTAAGCTGAGTTAATTGAGTCCAGCCAATTTAGTAATTTCAGTTGAGTCGTCATTTGAGTCTAGTAAGTTGATTTGAGTCAAATAAGTTCAGTCACGTCAGTTGAGGTGGGTCAAGTCATTATAGATGAGTTGCTTGAATCATCAAGTGTATGTTGTTTTGGCATTTGTGAAATGTATAAAATGTAAATACTTGACATCACCTTAAAAAAAACTGTACATTTGGGTGTTTTCTCGCCAAATATGCTGCAAATTTACCAAGTTGATAAAGAGCATCTATTCAAAACGTTGTCTCAAACCTTAAGCAACAGATTGTAATAATGTTAAATGTACTATCAATATTAGTGATAGTGTTTCTGTTTGTTTCTCCCCACATTTAATGGACCACCTAGGCCTGAGTACATCAAGCTCTAGTGAACTGATCCTTCTGCTGCCACTCATTTTGTTACATAACACCAGAATTGATTCAGTTGTCTTGTTCTCGTTTGCCGTGTGCATATGGCTCAGAAAAGAGTGTCATTCATTGGAAAGCTAGGGTTTCTACTTATTGTTGTCATTCTCAAAAATAAATGCTTTAAAACAATACACTGCACAATAACCACACCTGGGAAAAACAGTTACGATTCAAATTTCGTCTAAGCTGATTCAAACGCAGTTAGCAGTTATTTTTGTCAACTAAAGTAGCTATTGAGAATTCTACTGAGCTCGTCCATGCAAATGATAATGGCAGAGGACTGTGTGGGGCAATTAGTGCAGTGTCATATTCCATATAAGAGCAAAATCCCTCATTCTGCATTCCAGGTTTCCATCGCGCCGGAAGGCTGACTGTAATTCATTCTTGACGTCCTTGCCAACTTAAGCAGAAACTGTGCCAGCAGGCGAGGGATGGCCAGATTAACAGAATGAACGGCCAGTCATGAATTTGAGATGGGAGACAGCGAGAGATAAAAACCAGAAAGAATGTAACCGTAAATCCGCTGTAATCATCCAGGCTAAAACAGTAAAGAGGGAAACTCCATGCAGTTTAAGGTGCATGTTTTTGAAAATAGTCACAGTGGAAAGGCAGCTGTATTAGGACTATTATTGTTCGCCAGGGTTAGATAGTGTTGTGATATTCCACTATCAAATACACTGCAAAAAATGCTTTTCGTTGTCTTGTTTCTAGTACAAATATCTAAAATTCTTAATTCTTAAATCAAGAAGCATTTTCTAGACAAGCAAAATTTGGCTTATGTCAAAAGGAAAAAAAAGATTTTTTTCTTACTCCATTGGGAGATTCTTTAGCTTGTTTTAAGAAAAAAAAAAATCACTTAATTTTGGCATATTATTTCTTAAATCAAGACAATATTTGGTTGTCTAAAAATGCTTCTTGATTTAAGAATTTTTAGATATTTGGACTAGAAACAAGATAAAAACCTGAGTTAGAAAAGCATTTTTGCAGTGTATATATCCTTTAGATACATTTATGTTTGTGATGAACAGAATGAGTTAGAGATATAATTTAAACAATTTATCTGATTTTGCCATTTACACTCACTGGCCACTTTATTAGATACACATGTCCAACAGCTCGTTAAAGCAAATTTTTAATCAGCCAATAACATGGCAGTAACTCAATGCATTTTCAATTCAATTCAATTCAATTCAATTCACCTTTATTCGTATAGCGCTTTTACAATGTAGATTGTGTCAAAGCAGCTTCACATAAAAGGTCATAGTAAATAGGAACAGTGTAGTTCAGTTTTTAGTGTTTAAGTTCATTTAGGCATGTAGACATTGTCAAAACAATTTGCTGCAGTTCAAACTAAGCATCAGAATGGGTAACAAAGGTGATTTAAGTGACTTTGAACGTGGCATGGTTGTTGGTGCCAGACTGGCTGGTCTGAGTATTACAGAAACTGCTGATCTGTTGGGATTCTGTGGGGGCAAATGCCTTGTTGATGCCAGAGGTCAGAGGAGAATGACCAGACTGGTTCGATCAGATAAGCCAACAGTAACTCATATAACCACTCATTACAACCGAGGTATGCAGAAGAGCATCTCTGAACGCACAACACGTCCAACCTTGAGGCAGATGAGCTACAGCAGCAGAAGACCACAACAGGTGCCACTCCTGTCAGCTAAGAACAGGAAACTGAAGCTACAATTCGCACAGGCTCAACAAATTTGGACAGTAGAAGATTGGAAAAATCGATTTTTGCTGCAACATTCGGATGGTAAGGTCAGAATTTGGCGTTAACAGCATGAAAGCATGGATCCATCCTGCCTTGTATACGGTTCAGGCTGGTGTTGGTGGTGTAATGGTGTGGGGGATATTTTCTTGGCACACTTTGGACCCATTAGTACCAATTGAGCATCGTGTCAACGCCACAGCCTACCTAAGTATTGTTGCTGACCATGTCCATCCCTTTATGACCACAGTGTACCCATCTTCTGATGGCTACTTCCAGCAGGATAACGCACCATGTCATAAAGCGTGAATCATCTCAGACTGGTTTCTTGAACATGACAATGTGGAGGCCATTTGAGTACGGCAAACTCAGTTACCAGAGCTCAATCCAATAGAGCACCTTTGGTGGCATCATGGATGTGAAACTGACAAATCTGCAGCAACTGCGTGATGCTATCATGTCAATATGGACCAAAATCTCTGAGGAATATTTCCAGCACCTTGTTAAATCTATGCTATTTTAGATGACCAATATTTTGACTTTAGATTAGTTAAATCAACATTTGGCTGAAATATGCCTCAAATCATAATTTTCTGGGAAAACTGATTATTTATATTTAAAATATCACAAGAAAGGCAGCACGGAGGCTCAATGGTTAGCACTGTTGCCTCACAGTAAGAAGGTTGCTGGTTTGAGTCCCGGCTGGTTCAGTTGACATTTCAATGTGGAGTTTGCATGTTCTTCTCGTGTTGGCGTGGGTTTCCTCCGAATGCTCCGATTTCCCCTACAGCTCAAAGTCATGTGCTGTAGGTGAATTGGGTAAGCTAAAATTGTCCGTAGTGAATGAGTGTGAATAGGAGTGTATGGGTGTTTCCCAGTGATGGGTTGCAGTTAGAAGGGCATCCGCTGCATAAAACATATGCTGGAATAGTTGCCGGTTCATTTCGCTGTGGCAACCCCTGATAAATAAGGGACTAAGCCAAAGGAAAATGAATGAACGAATGAATATTTCAAGAAATGAAATCGGACAATGTTAATCAAACCCATACCTAATAAATCAGGAGCAACTAAATATTTTAAAGTGCTCTCTTATTTTCCCCCAAAGCTGTGTATATACAGGCCAACCTTTATACAGAATATATAGTGACATTTTTCACTTATCCTTTCACCACTTTTTTTAGTGTTCTGATGAGCACTTTTTTCTTTTTAATGGTCTTAAGTAATGAGAAACGGCTACAGTTGCTTCGTTTGCATTGCCGCATCACACCCATTAAAGGATTGAGCTGCAGGTTCCCGATGAGGCCAGAAATGATCCGCCGGCCCAGAGGGATTTCTCCTATAAAGGGCTCTGGATGTTGTCCAGTGCATCACTCAGGTGGTATAAATTAGCAAAAGCCCCTATAAATAGAGATAGATACTGTTTTATATAAATGTGTGTATATATAGCAAATATCGGTTTGTCCGTCTAATTTATTCTGAGAGCACTCGTCTGTTACAGCGCGGTCAATCCCTCAGCTAAAGATTTCTCAATAAAACAGGCCGCATCCACTTAAGATTCCTTCCTCTAATATTGGAACCCCTGGTAAATACGAGCAAAGGCTGTGGAAAAAAAACATCTTTATTGTTTAATATTGTTATGTTGCTCAAAATATTAACAAAAAACTTTTAATTATATATATACACACAGTTAAAGTCAGAATTATTAGCCCCCCTTTAATTTTTTTTCTTTTTTTAAATATTTCCCAAATAATGTTTAACAGAGCAAGGAGATTTTCACAGTATTTCTGATAATATTTGTTCTTCTGGTGAAAGTCTTATTTGTTTTATTTGGGCTAAAATAAAAGCAGTTTTTAATTTTTTAAAAACCTTTTTAAGGTCAATATTATTAACCCCTCTAAGCTATATATTTTTTTCGATAGTCTACAGAACAAACCATCGTTGTACAATAACTTGCCTAATTACCCTAACCTGCCTAGTTAACCTAATTAACCTAGTTAAGCCTTTAAATGTCACTTTAAGCTGTATAGAAGTGTCTTGAAAAATATCTAGCAAAATATTTTTTACTGTCATCATGGCAAAGATAACATAAATCAGTTATTAGAAATGAGTTATTAAAACTATTATGTTTAGAAATGTGTTGAAGAAATCTTCAACACATTTCTTAGCACATATATATATATATATATATATATATATATATATATATATATATATATATTAGGGCTGCACAATATATTGTTTCAGCATCAATATCACAGTGTGGGAATATGCAATAGTCACATTGCAAAAAGTTCAATGTTGTCACAATTGTAATTGAGCTGGTACTGCAGTACAGACCACATGAGAATTTTGGGGTAATTTCAGTTAAAGGCCTTTCAGTTTTTAAGGCCTTCAGTAAACTTTTTAAGCTAGTTTAAAGCATTTGGGCACAAGTGATTATTACATTTCTAGCTTTACCAACGATTAGTTGTATTAAATTATTTACACAAGGAAGAATATACTGCTTTATTGGTTTATTTCTGAACTTGAATGCTTTTAGACTCCTTCATTTGTATTTTTTCTCAGATTTGTTTATCTCTTCTTGTAATTTGTTTATTATATTTAATGCTCTCCCCTACAAAATCATCCCAATCAATATCAAATTATTCAGTAATTATGTTATCTTGTTAAAAATTGCTATATAAATCACAGAAAATTTAAATATCGCAATGTACTTTTTTCCATTATTGTGCAGCCCTAACATATATATAAAAACATTGTTGAATAAATGTGTAACAATTATTGGCACCCTTACGAATGTATATGTTTCGTTATTATATTCCCATTAATAATTTATGTTTTTAGTATCTGTGTGGCTGGGATCTGGACAATGTTCAACCATAGCCTCCTGTTTCACAGGGGTATAAATAGGAGAAAAAACACAAAGTTCAAAGTCTCTTAAAGGGATAGTTCACCCAAAAATTTACATTTCTTCACTTACTCACACTCTGGTGGTCCTTTTTTTTCTGTTGTACGCAAAACAACATATTTTTACTGTTGGAAAAGCAGCCATTGACATCCACAAGAGGAACAAATAATATGATGGAAGATAAGGGCTGTTTTTTTTTCAGAACACATCTGTGATTTGCAGATAAAGGTTGAGCTTCACTAAATGGTTTTATTAAATTCCAAAAACACTGAAACTACCAATTTCTACAAGCACGGCACTAATTAAAATGAGATTTATTTCATTCAAATTTCCAAAAACTACAACTTATTTTAACTAGTGACATGGGCCGTGTCTTGTGTTTCGACATGTTAATGACAGTCATGAAGTTGTGTGTTTTATTATACTGCACAGATAAGCATTATAACAGAACCTAATGATGTATTTCGTATGATACAGCAGTGCTGCTGCCTCTCCATCATGATCAAAAGCAAAACTACCATAACAGATGGACTAGTATAATACAAGTCTTCTGCTTTTGTAGCACTCATCTCTCAGCCATGTAGGCCATTCACACAGAACACATTTTTATATTCCTATGTGCTACTTTTCTGTTGTTTTATTAAATGCACTTATGATCAAGGTGTCCACGGGGTCTTAAGAAGTAATAAAAGTTGATAAATCAGTTATGGGAAAATTAAGGACCTTAAATGGGATTAAAAAGTCTTAATCGCGTTTTTACAAGGTCTTAAATTTTTTGCAAGCGTTGTCAAAAGGTTTTGACTCTAAAAAAGCATAAATATATTTATTTTCCTCCTAATATTAACAACGGCGTGCTCGATCCACATGATTAGTTCGGACCGGGATGTCCGGTCAAGCTCCTCTGTCATGTAATTTGCGACAAGTGCAGGAAGGTGATGTGACGCTCTCCACATGTAGTGAAACAGACGGCAAAATGGAAAAATGTAAATTTGCCTACTCCTGATTTAAACAGACGAGTTTAAACAGTGGCTGAAGTCTGTTTCTGAAAACAACCGCGTAATTTTATTCTTTCAAGCTTTGATTCTTCCAAGCTTATGTGAGTTCTGTTGCATGATTGTGCTTTATTGATTTATTTAACTACAACTCTTTATCAAGTTAAAGGTTTGATACTGATTAGAACTTGAAGTGGCGATGAGGTCTTAAAATGTTCTTTAAAAAGTCTTAAAAAGGTGTTGAGATTACCTTTAGGATTCCTGCATATACCCTGTTGATGGATGTGCGTAACTTTAAACTTGTGTCTCGTGTCTTTTGAAGTGAGTTACCATGATAATAAGTTTTGAATACTTCAGCTCACAGGTGTCAGACTCATTTCCTGGAGCACTGCAACTCTGCACAGTTTAGCTTTAACCCCAATTAAACACACTTTATCAAACTAATTGAGTCCTTCGGTCTTGTTTGAAACCTGCAGGTAAGTGTGTTGAAGTAGTGTTGGAACTAAACAGTGTAGAGTTGCAGCCCTCCAGTAGCTGAGTTTGACAGCATGAACATACTTCTAATTTCTGCAGGAGTCTGTAAGATGTAATGAAAACCACAACTCCCATGATTCCACATTCAATCATGGCATCATTCAACTACCAAAAGTCAAGTACTACCAAAGTCAAGTTACAGGTTTCCAGCTTTCTTCAAAATATCATCTTTTGTGTGCAACAGAAGAAAGAAAATCCTAAAGGTTTGAAACAAGTAAAGGGTGAGTAAATGATTTCATTTTTGGGTGAACTGTCACTTTAAGAATCTTCAGTCAAGTGGAAGTGTTATAAAGAATTACATGAGTCTATCTTTTCTGGACAAAAAACTAAACAAAACAAAAAAAAAAAATATGTCCAAGAACTTGGGCTCCAAAAGTCTCCAAAACTACAATCCAACTTCAATTACAGTACTTAGCAAAAGTCTTAAGTACTATACCAGCTTCATTGGCTTAGGACTTTTGCACAATATATAATCAACCAGTTTCTTTAACCAACAGAAAACATAGGAAATATGTACAAAAAACAACAACAGCACAACATTTCCTCTTTAAGCAAAAGTCTATATTTATTGTGGCTATTCATTATACCGCTTGAACTGTTTTGTTCTAATTGTCCTGACATTTTCTGAAATAATGTGCTGTGTGATATCAGGCTTCTTTTGGCACTTTCCAAAATTCTTTTATGTTTAGAGTGTCTTATCTTTCTTTTTCTGTCCAGGTGATCTCATACAGCCTCAATAATATTCAGGTCTGGACCCCTGTGGAGGCCATTTCATGATTGTGTTTCATCAGCTGCTTTCTTTCTCTAAATAGGTTTTCACTGCAATTCGCAGATCATTATCTTGCTGAAACTGAAAATTATTACCACTGAGGTCCTTTCCAGAAGGAATGGCATAATCGATTAAAAGCTATCTGTAGTTTTTAGCATTTACAATTCCATCAATTCAGATGATATTGCTAACAGCACTGGTAGAAATTCAGTTCATACCAGGACAAACAGCCTCTCTCCAACGTTGTCTTTCACATTAAACTAAAATAAATCAAAACCTAATTTAACTCCTATACTAACAAACCATACATTAACTAAAACAATTATTTACCCTGTATAAATCTCAACTCGAATAAAAAAAAGAGACACTTAAATAAGTGGTTTTGTGCTTAAGGGTCACAAATCTTCACACTGGAATTATAAGGTTCTATCTGCGTTCTGAATGATTTTGAGATATTGAGCTTCAAAGTTTTAGCATTCCATAGCAAACAGTATGTGTGTAACATGTTGTTTTTTAAATAAAAATGTAAATAACTTATAAAAAAAAACATCACATAATGTAAATATGTTGTCAATCAATAAAAATTTGACAACTCAATATGGACAGAAATGTCTGATAGAACCTTATAATTCTAAGGTGACGAAATATCCATTATACCACCAATAAAACAACAGATTTAATGTTGGCCTAAAACTTTTGCACAGTACTGTACATCACCACAAATTGTTAGAAAGAGCTTTGAGAAAAACCTTTCATCCAAAAACAAACTTTAGACTCCTCGGTGGGTTTGTATTTTGAGCAAAAGGACAGAAGGTTAAACAATAAAGACATTTTTTGTCCCCTGTAGATTTCTTTGCTCATGTTTACCCAGTTTACTCAGTATTAGTGGAGTAAGGCAGTGTATTTTGTAATGTTTACCTAGTATTAGTGTAGTAAGGCAGTGTATTTTGTAATGTTTACCCAGTTTACCTAGTATTAGTGTAGTAAGGCAGTGTATTTTGTAATGTTTACCCAGTTTACCTAGTATTAGTGTAGTAAGGCAGTGTATTTTGTAATGTTTACCCAGTTTACCTAGTATTAGTGTAGTAAGGCAGTGTATTTTGTAATGTTTATCCAGTTTACCTAGTATTAGTGGAGTAAGGCAGTGTATTTTGTAATGTTTACCCAGTTTACCCAGTATTAGTGGAGTAAGGCAGTGTATTTTGTAAGCTCTCTCTCTCTCTCTCTACCTTGCACTTCTGAAAGCAGCCTGTTAGCTCTCTTCATTATTCCTTTCACAGGTGCTCTTGTTCTCCAGAGTCACTTACACTGGCATCAGTCTCCCACTGTGAAACCATCTGGACAGCCTATAGTACAGCAGCAACATTCGCATTGGTTAAGCAGAGGCAATCTGGCATGTAAATGTGCATAGTAGAGAATCAAGGTTTAAACTGAGTTCCGTCTGAAACTAATGGGGCCTGAAGGTAGTCGTGCCCCTCCTGATTATTTATAGCCGGAAAGCCTGGGCTGGTATTTTTAGGGCATATTTCCCAGAACAAGCTGTTTCACACTTACTTGCATATATTGCAATATTCTTTCTGAGTTTTTTCCTATCTGTGAACTTCCAGCATTCAGGCTTGTGTGCTCATTATGTCCCTGGAGATACTGTGCATCAACAATGACTGCCAAATACTATTTGTACACTTATAGATGTTTGAATTGCATGACATGGTACAGGTCCGTAGCCTGCCTAGTGAAAGGGATGGTTCTTTTCAAAAGTGGACTCATTTTCTATTTAATTATGTAATTATTTTGGTGAGGTTTTGAGCACATTTGTTTGCTGGATTAGCTTGTCGGATGGTCACAAGATTTAGGGATCGCCAAAGAATTTAGAATAAAGAAACATGAAGAGGCTACTTATTTTTAGGCTACTCTGATATATCACTAGGGGGAAAATAGCAATCTGCTAATGTTTTAAATTTAAAACTGTGGCCTATTGTCATGTATTAGGCAAAAAACAAACTGGCCAGCACATTCAACATTCCTCAGTGTCAGAATTTGGCCATTTGAATAATAAAAATAAATGCAATGCAAAGCCACTTGATGTGTGCAATCACCAAGTTTACCAAGTTTAACTTTATTATAGAGTTGAGAAAGCAATAATTGACTTATTAAAAATTAACATCAACTAATTTTATTTACAATTAATTAAAACATTTTATTGTTCGACAATTTACATTGTCAATTTACAGAAAATAAAAAACAAGACACTGCAACAAATGCAAACATATATTCTCTTTTTCAGACCATTCTCTGTAAATCCTAGAGATGGTTGTGCGTGAAAATCCCAGTAGATTAGCAGTTTCTGAAATACCCAGCCCTGCCCTTGTGGCACCAACAACCATGCCACGTTCAAAGTCATTTAAATCACCTTTCTTCCCCATTCTGATGCTCGGTTTGAACTGCAGGAAATTGTCTTGACCATGTCTACATGCCTAAATGCATTGAGTTGCTGCCATGTGATTGGCTGATTAGACATTTGCGTTAACAAGCAGTTGGATAGGTGTACCTAATAAAGTGGCCAGTGAATGTATATATATGTTATATCTAAATATGAATGAATCTTTTCTCAAATATGCATGCGTGTGTGTATATTCATATACACAATAGTAAATATAAGTACACAAACATATATTATGCTAACAAACTTTTGTTTTGGATGTGATTAATCGTGATAAATCTTTGCCCAGCACTACAAAAACATTTAATATCCATATACAATAAAATCACATTTTTATAATTATTTTACCACCAAAATGGGATGTCTTACCTTTACCCAATACTAAAAATCTGAAGTAAAATGATTAAATATCCATGCTCATTTCATCATTTATCTATGTGAAACGTTTTCTCCACTTTTCCGATCTCTTTTAAAGTAACATTGACAGATTATTGACATTCATCCACTGCAGTATCCAAACAGCTCTTGCAGCTACTGTACTAAGTCTGTTTTGTGGCGTGTCAGGAGTTAACTGTGTAGTCTTACATGTCAAATGAGACTTGGGCTGTTGGGCTCTACATTTTGTCTATAGTATTTCACAGACGTGTCCGCACTGTCTATCACCTTACCTTAGCAACACGCAGACTTAGGGACTGTCCTTCTGCTGCTCTTTTCTACTCTGCGCGATCAATAGGCCTGAGAGTAATGCAACGGCTCCATCGATTTTATGCAGTCCAATTCACTTACAACAAGATGATGCTTTTTATAAACAAATGGGTTTGAACATTTACACCTCTTGGGTCTTTAGCTTTACTTGCATTGATTCTTTAAATGCTAGTTTGTTTATGGGGACGGTTATGAAATGCATGGGTCTGGCGGTAAAGTGAATATTGATGCCGTTGCTGTTATCTGTTTAGTGGAGAGTTATTGTATGTATTATTAAGTGGACGGCTGAGGTTAAGCACCTTGCTCAAGGGAACGATAACGAGAGCTTATTAATTGCCCTTCTGGGGGTTGAATGTAGGATCTTTTGTGTTTTATTAATTGTGCAAACTCAGAGCAGTGCTGTTTTAGTGCGGTTGAGGTACTAATTAAGTTTTAGGAACAGTTTGAATTGGGCTATTTTAACATTTTCTGTTTTTATTTATCAGTTAAAGTTTTAGCCATTTTACACATTGTAAGTCATTTTGTTTTGTTTGTTTTTAGAGATTTGCTTTCTTTGGTTTATTTTTAATAGGAAATCGATGTGTAGATTTTTATGGCTTCAATAAAGAGACTATTTTTCTTAGATATTTGGATGTTATCAGATCTTTATCTATCTATCTATCTATCTATCTATCTATCTATCTATCTATCTATCTATATATATATATATATATATATATATATAGATATATCGTAAACTCGTAAACTCTTTGCAACGATAGAGAAACTCACAACCTGTTATGAAGCGGACAGGAGACAGAGGTAAGGAAACGTTAGGGTGTTTATTAAATGACAACAAGGAGCACATGAAGGATAGCCAGGAGGATCAGGAATGATGTTGGGGTCTTTTCCTCCGTGGCTGGGTAACAGGAATACACGAGGATGGACAGCACACACCAGATACAGCTGACAGAGGATGACACAGACTTGGAAGGACTGGAAGACAGGACGATTCGGGAGGACCAGGAAGACTAGGAGGAATACAAAGAGAACAGGTAAGTAAATCGTTTGTTTTAGCTGAGGATGACTACGCTGAGTGGTCGCTCAGTTGTCCGCTTTCGTCGAGACGAGCCCGGACAATGAGCGACTGGAGTGCTGTGCTTTTATCTGGTGCTCGTGAATGTGATGCAGCTGTGTGCTCATTAGAAGTCAGGTGATGGTGATCTTCGTGAGTGGGGGTCGTGAGAGCCTGACCAATCCATGACAGTACCCCCCTCCCCAGGGCCCGCTCCTGAGGGCCGACACCTCCGACGCCGTGGTGGTCTCCCTCTGCCTCTAGGCGCTGGGAACTCAGGGTGGCTCTCATGAAACTCCACCATGAGACTAGGATCGAGAATATCAGCTCTGGGAACCCATGTCCTTTCTTCGGGGCCGTACCCTTCCCAGTCCACCAGGTACTCCAACTGGCCACCACGACGTCGGGAACGCAAGATCTCCTTCACTGCGTAGACGGCTCCTTCTTCTAGGAGCAGTGGAGGAGGGGGTTCCTCTTCGTGGTCAGGCTCTGTGGAGGGAAGAACAGGATCGTGATAGGGTTTCAGGAGTGATACGTGGA
Source organism: Danio aesculapii (assembly GCF_903798145.1). Classification (NCBI taxonomy): domain Eukaryota; kingdom Metazoa; phylum Chordata; class Actinopteri; order Cypriniformes; family Danionidae; genus Danio; species Danio aesculapii. The sequence goes on along the minus strand of NC_079440.1, from coordinate 51,914,490 downwards.
ATGTAGGGTGAATACGGTAGTGAGAGGGTAATTGTAGTTTGTAGGTGACGGGGTTAACCTGTTCCACGATGGTGAAGGGACCAACAAATCGGGGACTTAACTTGCGAGAGGGCAGTCGCATGCGTATGTCCCGGGTGGATAGCCACACCTTTTGTCCGGGTGTGTATCTGGGTTCTTCAGACCTTCTCCTATCGGCGGTTACCTTGCTTCGACGGACTGCCCTCTGCAGATGTTGATGAGCCTCGTCCCAGACTCTCTCGCTCTCCCGGAACCAGTGATCCACTGCGGGGACATCAGATGGTTCGCCATCCCAGGGAAAGAGCGGTGGTTGGAAGCCCAGGACGCACTGGAATGGCGTGAGTCCGGTGGAGGGTTGCCGCAGTGAATTTTGGGCATATTCTGCCCAGCCCAAATACTGGCTCCAGGAGTTCTGGTGACCACTGCAGAAGGTCCTCAGGAACCGTCCCACCTCCTGAATCTTCCTCTCTGTCTGCCCGTTGGTTTGGGGATGATATCCAGAAGAGAGGCTGACGGCCACACCTAGGAGCTTGAAGAAGGCTTTCCATAGACGTGAGATGAACTGTGGACCTCTGTCCGACACAATATCTTCTGGAATACCAAATGACCTGAAGACTTGATTAAAGATATTGTCGGCAGTTTCAAAGGCTGTGGGAAGACCTTTCAGAGGGATTAGTTTGACAAACTTTGAGAATCTATCTACTATGACTAGAATACAGGTATTACCTTCTGACGAAGGGAGGTCAGTGATAAAGTCCACTCCTAGGTGTGACCAGGGACGGTTCGGAATCGGCAAGGGATGGAGCTTTCCAGCGGGTAGATGACGTGGGCTCTTGGATTGGGCACAGTCCTTACAGCCCTGAACATATTGCCTCACATCCCTTGCCATGTTTGGCCACCAGAATCGTTGGGATACTAGCGAGAGAGTATTGTTGATCCCTGGATGTCCAGTGCCTAGCGAGGTATGTAAGGAGTGGATCAGATCTACCCGGTGTTCAGGTGGTATGAACTGCCGATGAGGAGGGCATCCCGGCGGAGCAGGGGCTTCCGGAGTGGCAGCGACTGGAGGAGCGTTCCAGGTGATCGGACAAATGGAGATGTGTTCGGGAAGAATCTTCGTTGGGAGTTCTTCATGATCGTGATGCTCGTGTAAACGAGAGAGAGCGTCTGCTCTTAGATTCTTGGGTCCTGGACGATAGGAAATGGAGAAATCAAAACGTGAGAAGAAAAGTGACCATCTGGCTTGACGTGGACATAGTCTCTTGGCCTCTTTGATGTATTGGAGGTTTTTGTGATCTGTGATCACCTGGAACGGATGTTTGGCTCCCTCCAACCAGTGACGCCACTCCTCCAAGGCTAGCTTGATTGCTAGAAGCTCCCTGTCTCCTATGCTGTAATTCTGCTCCGCCGGGCTCAACTTCCGAGAGAAATAGGCACAGGGATGCAGTCGGGGCGGTGTATCATGATGTTGAGATAATACTGCCCCGACGCCGGTGGTGGATGCGTCCACTTCCACCACGAAAGGAAGATTTGGGTCAGGATGAGTCAGGAGTGGGGCCCTTGTGAACTCCTTCTTAAGAAGGCGGAAGGCTGCGGCTGCTTCTTTGGTCCACTCCAGTCCTTTGGGTTTACCCTTGAGGAGATTAGTGAGAGGTGATGTAATCCTGCTGTAGTCCTTGATAAACCGTCTATAAAAGTTAGCAAACCCAAGAAACCTCTGGAGCTCCTTAATGGAAGTGGGTTCTGACCAGGATAGAACAGCCTCAATTTTCTTCCCATCCATACGTATACCGGTTTGGTCAATGATGTATCCCAAGAAATGAATCGACTTCTGGTGGAATGAGCATTTCTCCGCTTTGAGGTAGAGGTGATGTTCTCTCAATGTGTGTAGGACCTCCGCAACGTGTTGGCGATGTTCGGCCTCACTCCGGGAGTAAATGAGGATGTCATCTATGTACACTATTACACAGTGGTGAAGAAACTCCCGGAGGACTTCATGAATGAAGTTTTGGAATACGGAGGGGGCGTTGACCAGACCGTAAGGCATGACCTCATATTCATAGTGGCCTGTAGGGGTCACGAATGCTGTCTTCCATTGGTCCCCCTCACGTATTCTTATCAGATTATACGCGCTGCGGAGGTCCAATTTAGTGAAGACTTTAGCTTCTCGGAGCTGTTCCAAAGCGGCTGGTACCAGAGGAAGGGGATATCGGTATTTTACTGTACCGTTATTTAGGACCCTGTAGTCGATGCATGGACGCAGCCCTCCGTCCTTCTTGGCCACAAAGAAGAAGCTTGAGGCGGCTGGTGATTTTGAGTGACGTATGTACCCCTGACTCAGAGCCTCCCTTATGTAATCTTCCATTGCCTGATTCTCTGGAAGCGAGAGCGGGTAGATCCTACCTCTTGGCAACTGGGCATCTGGAACTAGGTCGATCGCGCAGTCCCATGGCCGATGCGGCGGTAGCTGGGAAGCTCTCTTGGGGCAGAAGACATCATGAAAGGAGCTGTACTCCTTAGGAATGTGGATAGACTGCTTCTCAGGAGGGCTCTCGACCGATGTTGCAAACAAAGAAATGGGGTTCCGACCTTGAAGAGGGAGATTTGGAAAACAGGCAGGTGTACATCCAGATCCCCATTTCTTTATCTCTCCTGTGCCCCAAGAGATGATGGGATCGTGCTTCACCAGCCACGGGCGCCCTAGAATGATGTCCATATTTGCACCCTCCAGAACCAGAAATTGAATCCTCTCTTGATGTAACAACCCCACTTGAAGAAGGATGTCTTCGCATTGTCGATGGATACGGGTCGAAGATCGAGTGCACTGGGTTATCGGTTGTATCTGGTATATATGCGAGGACGCCTCAGTACGGAGGTGGAGTTGACGACAGAGGGATTGGGAGATGAAGTTCCCTGCTGACCCGGAGTCGATGAGGGCTGTGACAAGGAGAGAAATAGAGGCAGTAGTTATTTGTACGGTGGTAGTAAGTGGTTTACATTGTTCAATATTCGTACTGAATACACTCACTGAAGTCCGAATGGGACGAAGGGGACACTCCATACGGGTGTGTCCACTGACACCGCAGTATAGACACAGACCCCGGGTCAGCCTCCTCTGTCGTTCCGCTGATGTCAGTCTTCCAGACTCTATTATCATGGGTTCTGGTTCTGGAGAGGCTGTTGACTCAGGCGATTGGAGGAGTGCAGACGAGGGGGGTGATGGTGTCCTGTTGATAGGAACGGAGACGATCGGAACATCGGAGAGAATGTTGGATGAATCTCTCCAGACCCATTGTATCATCTAATGTGGCCAGTTGGATTCGGAGAGTGGGTTCCAAGCCGAGCCGGTACGTGGTCAACAACGATCTCTCATTCCATCCACTTGCAGCTGCTAGAGTGCGAAACCGGAGAGCATATTCCTGTGTAGATAGAGTACCTTGCTTTAGATGATACAGCTGCTCTCCAGCGGCTACTTCCCCATCAGAACGTCCAAACACCTCTTTGAAATACTCCGTGAAGGTAGTGATGGAATTCATGACCGGCCCGGCTTGGTTCCAGATCGTCTCAGCCCATTTAAGTGCAGGTCCAGAGAGTAGAGATACGATGTAGGCGATCTTCGACTTATCTGTGGGATATAGAGAAGGTTGCATTTCGAATATGAGGGAACATTGTAACAGAAAACCATTGCACTCCCCCGCTCCGCCTGAGTAGGGCGCTGGTCGGGCCATGGGACTGGAAGGAAGGGCCGAAGAAGAAACTGTGGAGGCGGAAGTGCTCGGTGCTGGTGGTGCGTTGGAAAGTGGAGCTGGTGGCTGTAGAATCCGCTTCAACTGGTCCACCAGCTCTTGAAGGTGATCGGGGGTGCTCATGTTGTCGTCGTTATGGGTCCGGGCTTCTGTTATGAAGCGGACAGGAGACAGAGGTAAGGAAACGTTAGGGTGTTTATTAAATGACAACAAGGAGCACATGAAGGATAGCCAGGAGGATCAGGAATGATGTTGGGGTCTTTTCCTCCGTGGCTGGGTAACAGGAATACACGAGGATGGACAGCACACACCAGATACAGCTGACAGAGGATGACACAGACTTGGAAGGACTGGAAGACAGGACGATTCGGGAGGACCAGGAAGACTAGGAGGAATACAAAGAGAACAGGTAAGTAAATCGTTTGTTTTAGCTGAGGATGACTACGCTGAGTGGTCGCTCAGTTGTCCGCTTTCGTCGAGACGAGCCCGGACAATGAGCGACTGGAGTGCTGTGCTTTTATCTGGTGCTCGTGAATGTGATGCAGCTGTGTGCTCATTAGAAGTCAGGTGATGGTGATCTTCGTGAGTGGGGGTCGTGAGAGCCTGACCAATCCATGACACAACCCCCCCCAGTCGGATTCCCAGTGAGCTACTCTCTGAAAGCAAATGTAATGAGTTTGCTCATTTCTTTACTGACAAGATCAATAATATCAGAAAGGCAATCAGCTCATCCAATCAGCCAAATTGTGTCGAAGTCAGATTAACTCAACCACAACTTAAGAAATCAGACATTATGTCCGATTTCATGGTAATTAATGGTCAAACCTTAGAAGAGATCGTGCAAGTTATGAAAACATCAACCTGCAGTCTCGACACGCTCCCCACATCATTCTTTAAAACGGTGTTTACCTGTTTAGAAATGGATCTTCTAAAAGTGGTGAATGCTTCACTTCTCTCAGGGATTTTTCCTAACTCACTTAAAACTGCAGTTGTTAAACCCCTCTTGAAGAAGAGCAACCTGGATAATACCCTATTGAGCAATTACAGGCCCATCTCGAATCTCCCTTTCATTGGCAAAATCATTGAAAAAGTTGTTTTTAACCAGGTTAACAAGTT